>NC_056710.1:19821522-19839022 GCF_018831695.1 Puntigrus tetrazona | reverse complement strand
GGTGTCCCACATGACAAAAAGTTTCTCATATCTCCCCCTCGCGGTTCACGAGTTCAGTGATGGTGCAAAATGGCGGCTAGATGAGTCTTTCCACTCCCACGGAGAAAAGAAAAAGTGTGTGGAAAAACTCTGGATATATATTCGGAATATCGACAGCAGCTCTCGCGGCCGACTCGCAACACCTTCATCGGTGAGGATGTCGCGCTGGGTGCCCACGAAGAAGGAGAAGTATGGAGTGGGTGAGTAGAGAAGGACCAAACTTCTCCATGTCCCATCACAAAAGTTTTGGGAGCAGTTTTGATTGGGCTCCCGGCTGTTTTGGATTACTGCGCTGAAGCGTTTGTTATGATTGTGGGTCAGCGGAATCAGTGCGCTGTTGTGTATGTGGAGATGTGTGTGTGTGTGTGTTTATGTGTGTTTGTGCGTGTTTCTTTCTTTTTGGTGGAGGTTGACACAGACGCGCCTAGTTCCAGTGTTTCCTGCGCGGCGGCCTGAATGGATCCCGCGGATACATTGTGTCTCGTTGTTAATCGCGCTTTGATACTTTGTAACAACTTTTCACGCGTTCTGCGTTCTAAAGTTTCTCTCTCGTTGTGTTTGGCGCGAAAGATTCTAACAACCGCCGCCGCTGCCGCTTTCAATCACCCGGCTGTTTCGTTTATACCTCAGCTTTCTTTCCCACTGCTACGGATAACCTAAAAAATTAGTATATTTATATTTTATATTTTTTTAGTGAATACACACGGCCTAATGTTAGGATGCGCAGTGAACTGAAGCGCTTTAATAAATCCGTATCTCGCACTAATAACAAACTCACGCGTAGTTATTGGTCGAAAGGCGTGGGAAGCTTGATGCGAACTAATTTATTGCATTGGCCTGCTGTATTTTTCATATATTCATGCGTGAAATGATTTGTATTTTGCGCCTGTATGGTCTCGAGTTCTGAAATACTTCATTCTGATTGGTCAGTCACTGCTTACCTGTGTTTCGCGTCTTAATATAACTCTTCTGCTTTCTTATGATCTGCTGTAAAGACCAGAAAGCAACAAAACTGCTGTTCTTGTACAATGTGGCCAAGTATGCGTAGATGTTAATCAGCCCGTAAAGGAAAGCTGAACTGTATTTTCCAGGCGTTTCTTCCTTCTCGTGTGTAATGATAGACTGGAATGTTTTCATGCTGTTCTTTGTGCACTGCCTCATTCCTCTGGCTGTGATTGACGGCCCTGGGTCGACACGGCATGATTAAGCGTGAAATATTGCACTGGATGATGTAGAAGCTTGTTTTTGCTTTCCGTGGGGTTGAACTAAACCAAGCTAAACTTAAAAAAACGTAATCGAGCAAACTCAGAACTGCGAGATGGAAAGTCACAATTGCATTGCTTTATTTTTCACTTCCTGGCAGAAATGGGCTTTCACGTCAGGCTGATGCTTGTTTTTTTTTAACTGAACTGTTTGTTTGAACGTCCTCTGTAGTAGTTAATATATTAAAAGTTCACTTAGAACATTTTTCCCCCTACTTTAAGGATGATTTAAGGATATAAAAAAATCTTAATGCCACCTAAACCAGAGAAGAACTTTATAGGTTGCATTAAATGGAGGATCAGTAGGACGTTTTATTGGCAGAAAACCCCTAGTCTGTCTCATAATTCTGTTTTTATTTGCTATCCTTGGAGACTCCATATCTCCGTCGTTCATGTTGGATAAGCTGCTCTGCTCGCAGGAGGAGAGAAGAGTTGTGGTTAACACATTGTTTGTGAGTGAAAGCTTGTCTACCTGTTTGTGTTGCTCACTACTTCCACTCGGAGCTCAAAGGCGGTGTGTAGAAATGTCTTGTGTGTGTGTGTGTGTGTGTGTGTATTTTTACCTTGAGGGCGGTTGAATTTTTTTTTTTACTCCGTAATGTTGAAATATATTTTTTCCTCCGTGTTGGTGTAATTTAAATTCTCAAATGCACTATACTTGGGTGAAGCCTTTTCTGACTATGGCTGGTAAAAGAGGACCATGTTGAAGCACCTTTATGCGCGCTGCTTCCTTGATAGTCGGTTAAAAGTGGAATGATTTTCTGGATTATACCATGGGTTATGCATATTTGCTCTCTTGGATATACAGTCTTATCAGTGTACCTTCTTTAATTCACACTCAGAAATAAAGGTACGTAAGCTGTCACAGTGGCGTTACCTTTTCAAAAGGTACTCTTTTGTACCTATAGGTTAGCACTAACGTGTAGCTTTTAATGTACCAAAATGAATTATTTCCAGTTTTAAAATAAATTAATGAAAAAACGGCAAATAATCGCTAAACAACCCAAATTGAAATAAAACAGAAAATATTTCCTTATAACAAATATTACAAATATTATGGGCATTCACTTAAATCACTAGCATTTTTACACAATGAAAATGATTCCTTCTCTAGTTTTTTTTTGTGAGCGACGTATGTATTCTCACGTCGCTGGAGTGCTCACAGGAGACACATTTAAGATGCGTGTTAATAATGTGGAAGCACGATTCATTTGGGCCTGTTGGAAATCACCTGAAATGCGTGCGTGTTGATACAGGACCCGAGAGTCACGTGGTAAGAGGGTTGGGGTCTTTCTTGAACGTCTGAGACCCCTGATATCTGTCCTAACTCTCTGGATTTCAAAGTCATTTCACTGATGCTGAATCAAAAACTCTGAGATGATTGTACAGAGCTTGGGTTTATAGTTCAAATCGAATTGCATCCAAACACACTAGCTGAAGTTAACAGGTTCTTGGCATGGTTCTGCGTTCGTCACGTTAAAACACAAAGTTGCTCGCGTTTGTCAGTTTATGGTTTCCACAGTAATGGGTTAATTTTCACGTCCTCTTTTTATTTTTTTTTCGGATCCTCTGCACACCTCTGTTTCTCTGCATGAGTAAGTCGTGTGGTATTTGAGGAAGTGTTCTGTGAAAGAGGTGCGCTGCTTACGCTCTGCCGTCCCATAAGAGTTTCCAAAGCAGCTTTAATAGGCTTTGTGTGTGTAGTTTGTTCCATTCATGCGGGCCTTGAGCAGAACAGCGGTGGAGTTTGCTTTGAGAACTCTGGCTTAGCGTTGTGGTGACGGACGAACAGTAAAATGACTTTTTACCACATGAAACGTCTCAGATGTGCATGCATTCATACCTAAATATTTACCCACGATCATAAAAGTACTTCTCAGCTATTTTATGATCTGCAGTCTGTCGTCTCATTTATTAATTTGCTTTTTTTTTTTTAAAAACATCATTTCTGCAAAAATTTGTAAGTAAAATATGGAATAACCTTGTTGCAAATATTCAAGCCAAGTCTTTCACTAAATAAGTTCATATTGGATAATTCGTATTATAAATGCATCACAATATTAATGCATGCTTGTCAGTTGCAGTGTTTATCTAAATGTTTAATAAAACATTTTAATTAGAAATTAATTTGTTAAAATATATTTAATGCAATATTTAATTTAAAGAAGCGTTTAAATAGTTGAATCAGAGTTTTTAATTATTTTAGGTGATTCAGTGAAATTAATCATGTTTTTAAATCCGATACTATAAAAAAACAATTATTTTACTTAAACTCTCTTAATGAAGGAAACCTATTGATAAAATGAGTCTTACTGAAACATTGCAATATTCAATTGCAATTGAATTGATCATGAATTATATCATGCATTCAAATATATTTCTATCCAGGTGTCTGATATTTAATATTTTTCAGATTTTTGTTTGGCGTGTAACTCACTTCTGAGGTTCTGTTTCATTCTCTTGTTTTAATAACCTGATTCACACGACGGTGATTTAAAACCAGTTGAGCAGTAACTTGCTTCCCTCAGGTTTAGGTTGCGCCTGGCATCTTCTGCATATCTAAAGCATCATTTCACGATGCGCCCACCAACAAATGAATGCTCGTGTTCGTTTGGATGATTGCACACCTTTCTGATCGAAGGCACGGAAGCAAACGTTTGTTGAGAGATTTAACGAGAACCAGCCGTTTGGAACCGCGTCCAGTTCCAGAAGGCATCTTAGCGAAGGTGCCAGCTCTGCAAACTTCCGTAAGAAGTCTGGCACGAGCGGAAATTCAGTGTTTCAGTGTTTTTTGTCTTTTGAAAGGTCTCTGATCTGGAGCTGCTTGCCATCAGGCGAGAGAGGCTCAGCTGAACTACCTGCGTCCTGTAAATATTCTGGCGTTCGCATGCATGCTTGGAATATTTGCACGGCGCACAAAAAAAGTGTTAACAGTGACGGGCACGAAAAGGGATGCTTTTTTTAATTTTTAACCCTACAATGAAAACGAGTTGATCCTTTACTGTAGCCCAGGCCATCCAAAATGTAGAAGAGTTTGTTTCTTCATCAGATTAAGAGAAATGTGGAACTCTCTTGCTCATCAACGGATGCTCTGCAGTGAATGGGTGCCGTCAGAATGAGAGTCCAAACGGCTGATAAATGCTGCAATTGACAAATCATCTTGTAAAACTAAAAGCTTACAGATATATCCATCATAATCCATTTCTTTTTTCACTTCAAACCAGTGATCTATTCGTAATATTGCTTTCTCAAGTCAACTTGTCTGAATCAGGATAGAAATATGCACAGGTCAAGCACTATTTAAAAGCCAAAAATGGATTGGAGATGAACTTTTATTTACTGGATTATGGGTTATAGGCTTGTATTTTGGGCCAAAGCTACATAATGTTAAATTTTAAAATTGTCTTAACGATGAGTTTTTTTTCAAACATGCAGCTTTTGTCTTGACGCGATGTTAACTGACGGATCGGAGTGGTGCGGATTGTTGTGATGTTTTTCTCATTCCGACGGCACCCATTCACTGCAGAGCACCCATTGGCGAGCGGGTGACGCAATGTCGAATGTCTCCAAATGTAATAAAGAAATGAGCTCTTAAAGACGTCGCAGAGCGCTGCATTATAACAAGCGCCGTGTTATCCAACATATAAAAACTGGCCTGTTTTTGCACGGCTTTTCTTTTGTTCGTTGTTTGGTTCTTTCTCTTTCTGTAATCACTTCAGATCTGTCACCCAGCATAATAACGCATTGTTTGATTGGTGACATTCTCAGATTTGTAGATTTGCGCTTCGTGCTGCTTGTATAACAACGTCGAAGGAGGAAGCGTGCAAATGTCATATCGGTTACCCCCGTATCAAGCGCACGTTTGGAGTCTGACTCTGCTCATTGTGCCGAGCCTCGGGGAGACGCCGCCGCTCTTCTCCGTCCTTCATTTCTGTCACGTTACCGTCACTCTAATCCCTTTTGATTAAAGCTGAAGCGTTGTGTTGTAAACACAGCGGCATTAATATGCCATAACACACAGATGAGAGCGATTCCTTGAGTTTGGAGAGGAGGATGAAAGACTTCTCTTCCCCTTTCTTACTGTTTGCCGATCCTTTGAGACTTCAGCTAAATAACAGCTGAAAGATTTTTCTCGCTGTATGAATGATTTATTTCAGTGCGCCGCTGCAGAGCTGGCATGTGCTTTTTCTTATTGACAAGCCTAAATCAATCCAGCTCAGAGAAACAAGAGATTAGTCCGAGAAGTAGATTTTCTGAACGGCTGTAGCCTGTGCAGAACTTTCTAGGCTGCTCTGTTTGCTGTGCAGTCACTGTGTTTTTGTTGTTACCAGGGTGTCGTGGATGGTTGCTAGGGCAGGTGATCCGAGTAGTTTCTTAGGGCTTTGCAGTGATTTATAGTATGTTAATACTGTTTCTAGGGTGTTGCTAGGTTGTTGCTTGACAACGACAACGGCAAAAAGAAAATTTGTGATTCATTCAAAGGAAAATATAAACATAAGTAATATTAAATACTTTTGCAATATTTCGCTGAAATAAAAAAAACATGTATATTTTAATAACTTGATATTATAGTTAAATATAACTTAATTCTATTAATATTTCATTTTAAAATAAAATAAATTAATACTAAATTGCTATAGTAACGTTTAACTGTAAAATAACTATTTTTAGAAATTGTGATGATACAAATATTACTATTGGACTATTTTGCTAAAAAAGTGCTAAGCAAAAACAAGTTACTGTTGAAATTTCATTGCAAAAAAAAAAAATCAAGCTAGTAGTAGCATTAATAATAATTATGACTATAATTAATATGACTATAAACTATGATACTGGTTTTAATTTTAAATGTACATGCAAAGTTTGCATGAAATTTAAATGCATCTTTTTTGTGAATGCTCTTGATCTTACCGTTTCCTTTTTTTCGTTTTTTTTATATTTGTTGTAAGTTTTGTTCAGTGTCATGATATTATGTCTCCAATCATTTACTCTTCTTAAACCCCGCCCACTGCAGGTCTTAGTTCATCATCTGTTCATCTGTTTTTGAGTCACACGCCCGCATCTCAACATCCAATCCGCAACTAAGTCACGCCCTACATGTCTTGTTCGTCAATAATCCATTGCACTTAGATGCATGTCTCAATAACCTGGATGTCTTTGCAAACTCCACTAACTGTACTGTACTATAGTGAAGAGCATGAGAGATGAAAATAATGGGTTGTCTTACAAACCACCACTTATCTTTATCTCTCTGTCTCTCTCTCTCTCTCTCTCTCTCTCTCTCTCTCTCTCTCTCTCTCTCTCTCTCTCTCTCTTTCTGTCTCTCTCTCTCTTTCTCTCTCTCTCTCTCTCTCTCTGTCTCTCTCTCTCTGTCTCTCTCTCTCTCTCTCTGTCTCTCTCTCTCTGTCTCTCTCTCTCTGTCTCTCTCTCTCTCTCTCTCTCTCTCTCTCTCTCTCTCTCTTCTCTCTCTCTGTCTCTGTCTCTCTGTCTCTGTCTTCTGCGGCTCTGGACTCTCTCTCTCTCTCTCTCTCTCTGTACTTTGCTCCCTCAGATAAGGAAATGCCTCTCTCTCTCTGGCTTCTCTCTAAAGCCGCCAGTGAGAAGTGCAGCTTGACTGAAGACAATAGCTCTGTTTGTACTCTCAGAGATGTAGCGTTAATTACATCATTATTCTGGTGGTTTCTCCGGTGATTAACCTCAACCACAGTCTGGTCTGTGTTTGGAAATGCCACTTCCTTTGTCGGAGTAAAGCCGCAGTGAGAAGTGCAGCTTGATGAAGACAATAGCGCTTGTACTACAGTGACAGCGTATAATCAATCTCGAGTGTGCTCCTGATTAACCTCAACTTGAGTCTGGTCTTTGTTTGGACTTGTCGGAGGACATTTCACGACGGGGGCAATCAGAGTTTACAAGACGCTCAAGCCAACAGCGATGATCAATCACGACGGCACGCTTTCGTGACTTGACTGCTTTTTTAACTTTAAACATTTCTTTGTGTCAGAGTATAAAGAGATCCCAAATTTCCGGCACATTTAGTTTAGTATATGTCATCAATTATTCATATAGTAATTATAATTTAATTTTGATAAAAATCAGTGAGCATTATTGTATAGTCTGTTTGCTTACAGAAACAAAAACTTAGTGTGCAGAAGATTCTTTTAATTAATTATTATTTTTAATTTTTTAATTTATTGATCATTTAATTACTTATATATATATATATATATATATATATATGTATATATATATATATATTTTTTTTTTCTTTTAGTAATTAACTGCTTTTAACACTGAAAATAAATTTAATGTTTTGTTTCTCAAAATTTTATATAAATTTAATTTAAAGTATGGAGTATCGTATTTTGCTGTGCATTATTGTGAAGACTATTAGCATAAAGCAATACAAACTAAAAAAAGAAATAAAAAATAGAAAAATCTTTTTTTTTTGAAAAACTTTCTCTTTAAATCATGATATGTTTCATGGCAGTGTAACATCTGTTATCTTAATAGTTTAATGATGATTTACCATTTTGAATTGGTTTTTAATGGAGAATTTCTCATTTGTAACATTTAGTAATTTGTTCAAATCATGATCAAAAAATAAAATCATTTATTTATGTGTGTCATGGTAGGGTGACATTGCACACGTTGCATAGAATAATTACCTGTTAATTGATTTTATTTTATTTTTAATTGTAATTGAGCTTTTTTATTTTTGGCTTGTTGCGTTTTAATGCACTTTGAGGTACAAATGGTAAAAAAAAATTGATTCGTCTTAACAAAAAAGCCTATTTCTGATCTCCTGACATCCAAATGGTAATCAAAGATGTGTCGCTGCTCGAAGCTCATTTCCTGTGGAATGCGTTGCTCTTACAAATCTCTGCATCTCTCTCCTTACATCCTGATTATTTCGGCATCGCTTTGTCCTTTCGCCTTTTGTTTTTTGGGCAGAGGACGTTGGCTAATAAACGTCTCTGAGCAGGACTGATAATGAGCCGCTCTCGGGGCTCCCGCCAGAGGAAAGGCCGCTAAACGCCTTAAAAGAGAAAACAGAGGGAGGTGCTTGAAGCCATAAATGCAGATTACCAAACTTCCCGTTTCAGTCAAATATTCACAGACTATTTTTGTGTCTTTTGACTACCTCAAAAAGAGTCTTCCTCCTTTTAATAACTTCAGCGTCGATGGCAGGATTTGTTCGTGACTTGCTTGACTGCGTTCAGTTGTTTTATGTAACCGGTTATCTGTGGCCTAACTTGGCAAGCTGCACATTTGAAAGCTTCCTCGGCATTTATGTCAGCATTGTGTTTGGCAGGAAATATCCCGTCGTGTCACACGTCCTTGAAGGAAATTTCCACATCCACTTCAACGCGCACACGCTCACGACGACGAACACCTCGAATGCACCGCATTTCAATAAGAAATGCAGAGTAGGTCTCCTACAAATGGAATTGAAGTGATTATTAAGTGAAGTAGCTGAAACTCGAATCTTTGGAGGTTCGTAAAGAGTAAGTTAGTGGCTACTGATACGTTAAAAGTCAAAAAGAGCATATCGAGGAACACGTTAGATGCACGCCTGGCGATATAACTGAGATCTTATGAAGTCAAACAATCAGTGTCTGCAAGAAACTGAACCTTATTTATGCCATTATTACCTGGAATAAAGCAAATCTCTTGGTTCTGAGTTTGATAATGTGCATAAACTAGTCTTCTAGCTTTACGTAAACGATGAGAAACCATAAAAAGTTTAGTTAAAGTGCTTGGTTCATGCACGTGCGTGCGAATGCCAAAAAATAGACTTAAATCTTACAACAAAAAACCACTGAAGTCTGTTCTTTCAGTAGTAGTCTTTTAGAGTGTATCTCCTCCTCCTCTCTTCTCCAGCGTCTTGCGTGAAGGTTGAACTTGTATGTATTTCTTGGAAGGAGTCAGAAGTCTTTTAACCCAAACCGGTGTGAATGTCCTAAACCCAGGTCTGTGGTATATGAGGATGAGGATGAGGGTTATCATATACACGCATGCGTTTCTCGACGATGCTTTGTGATGTAATGCCTTGTATATCTCGGTCTAAAGGAAGGCGGCGCATGAGGCCGGCCTGTAGATTAGTCTCCCTCAGAGACGTCTGAGTAATTCTTAATAGATTTTCAACATGAATTTTGAATAATCTTGGGATTATGGAGTCGAGTTATGGGATGTTATGAGCTTTGGTCTGAGAAGATGCGATAACTGGATTTCTCGGAGGAGGAACGCTCGGGGTTTAGGGTGCAGGGATGTTGGTCTAATATGAAATCCCTCCCATTAAGTCTTTTTAGTACATGTGTGGTGATCCAATAAAATGTGTTATGCATGGCTTTTATTTGCATGTTTCTCAGTCACATGGGAGGAACGGCGGTCTGGGTGACACAAACACAAAGTAATTGGGTTATTGCTACCGTTTTGTGGCTTCGTTTTGAAGTTGTAGACTATTTTGGGTTAATTAGGTTGCATGCAAAAAATGTATAATTCGATGTATAATCGATGTTGTGAAGATTTTTGAGTTCTTTAGTGTTTCGTAAGTTAATGCACTATAGCTAACGTGAACCTAATTTTTTTTACAGCATTTAGAAATGAGAGTTATTCGAAATTGTTTATAGCTAGTTCTTAAAACCGTTTTTTATATTGCTTTTTGCAAGCAATATATTTGTATGTTTTGTCAGCAAGCATTGGTTTAGTGGTTCTTTTAGTTTTAATTTGCAGAGCACACGTTATAACACCTTTATTAGCAATAATTAAAAATAATTGACAGTAATGGCTGCAGTTTGCAAGTGTTAGTTAAGCATCGAGAGTTTTATTTTCTTGTAATTCAAAATATTCATAAACATTTTTCACTTGATATTTTTTAGTGCTTTTGTCATTTAAATTAATACATTTTTTGTTTGTTTTTATTTTATTGTAGTTTTTTATTTTGAAGAACGTCAAGATAGATTAAATAAAAATGTGAAATGTTGCATTAAACCAGCTTAACGTTTATTTATTTTATTTTAGATCAGTTATATCAGCCACTATGTATCACTGTGACTTGTCATTTCTTAATTGCCCCTTTGTTGGGAAAACACCCATTGACCCGTGCCATCGACTGGGCTTTAATGTCGATCTGTTCATCACATTCAGCATTTTTCCAGAAGTTGTGTGCATTGATTGTGTTTTTTGAGGGCCTCAGTCGTCCTGCTGGTGTCTGATCTAAGTCTCTCTTCAGGACAGATGGTTGATGCTGTGCTATTGACTGTGAAATAAAGGGTCATTACCCTGTAACACACACACACACACACACACACACACTTGTTTCGGTTAAGGCCAATCTTACTCCATTCACAGAGCCCAGCCATTGTGACAGATGGGCAGATATGAGCATCATCTCCCTGGCCTTTTTATCAAACCCCATGCCGTTGACCGAGATGAGTCTGTGGTCTTTGTTTGGACGCAGTTCAGCCCCTCTGGAGACCGGACTGCGCACAATTAAAGGGAAAGCCACGTCGGACCATTAGGTCAAACGTAGAAGTGCACATGTCCTGGAGGCTTTCTGCAGCGAGTCTGAATTTGATATTTTTTTCACAATGTGAAACGGCCTCTGAATGCGTCAATCGCGCATTAGCAGTCAGGAAAAGATTGCCTTTGGGCCAAACAAAACACACGTGTTTTTTAAAGCTGAATTTGAGTGTTTTGGAAGAAAATTAACTTTGTTTTATATTGCTCTGAATAGCTGGTTGTGCTTAATTTGTCAGTCTCGCATGCAGACAGTTGGAGTTGTTTATGCTCATCAAGGCTGCAGTAATTTAATCACAGATACAGTAAAAGCTGTAATATTACTAAATAATACATTTAAATGACTGTTTTCCATTTGAATATTTTTTAACATGTAATTCTCATTGATCGTTACTCCAGTCTTCAGTGTTACATGAACTTTCAGAAATCATTTTAATACGCTGATTTCCCATTCGTATCAGTGCTGATGAATGTTTTTGTGGAAATCATATATTTATGTTTTCAGGATTCTTTGAATCCATATACACCATATAATTTTTTTGTAATTAAAAATAAATAAATAAAAAAAATAAAATAAAAATAAATAAATAAATAAATAAATAAATAAATATATATATATATATATATATATATATATATATATATATATATATATATATATATATATATATAACATCCATAGATATATACTAATAATAATAATAATAATAATACTAATAATAATAATAATAATAAATATATATTATCACTTTGAGGCTTTATTGCTCACTCATACCTACCAGTTGTTCCTTTCTAGTCCGAACCTTGTCTTGTGAGTTCAAAAGCATTATGGTGTGCTTTCTGTCATTTTTGGTGCTCAGCAGCGCCCTCTTTGCTTTGATTGGATGAGGAAGAGCATCTTGAACATCTCCTTTTGTGAAGAATGAAAGTCACGTGACGTGAGGTTGAGCGAATGCCTATTTTATTTAGTGCTTTTCTTTAATGTTCTGGTCGGTCATTTTGAAAGTATAATATTCTCTGAGCTTTTGTTATTTTGAACTAATGTTTTCGCCCCGTGAGACCCCTGATAGCGTCCTCTATCAAACACACTCCAGCTTCGGGCCTGTCAGAGAGTGACATGCTAGTAAATGTCAGCGCTGACATGGCTTTAAGAATCCAGTGTGTGCGTGTCCAGTCGCGTCTTCATGACCGACAGAGATTAATGACTCGTCTCGTCCTCTGCACCTATGAGAGACCGAGCTGTAATAGTGCTGCTTTAGTGAGGTTTGTTGAGTAAGTGTGTGTTTTGTGTGGTGATTCGAGACTGGTGGTGTTTCATGAATCGGTCCTGTGTGTGTGTGTGTGTGTGTGTGTGTGTGTGTGCGGATGCAGCAGACCTGTCTCTTATAGCTGCCCAACAGAGAAATGGTTTCTAGCTACAAGTCATCCTGATTAGCATACCATACATTATCTCAACGGCTTTAAGGAGGTCTTTTCTTGCTAAAATATTACAATTTAAACTTTATATGAATTTGTTTGCTTATTACATTCATTTAATTTCTTTTTGATTTAATGAACTATTGTTAATTTGTTTTTGTAAAATAATTGTATTAATATAATTAAAATGTATTAATATTAAATTTATATATTAAATTATGATTTAACTTTAAATTGAGTAAAATATATACAATTTAAATTTTTAAAATTGCATTTATTTTATTAGCTAATTAAACATTATAGTGTCTTAATCATATTGCACGTATAGCTTTGAAAAGATTTCAATAAACTTAAAGATATCTTAATTTTTCTAAACCTTTTTTTAAACCCTGGTTATTAGTTGTTTATGCAATGTCTATTTATTTTATTTTTTATGAATTTAATTAGTTGTTAATATTACATAGTTTATTTATTAAAGTTTGATATAGGTTAATTATAAAGTTTTATCGATTTATTTTTTATTAATTCAGTCAAAAAAATGTATCATAATAGCTTTGTCTGTCTTAAAAAATGTTTCTCCAGTGAATAATAAGTTGGATTTATTTTGTGCATTAATATTGCATTACAATAAGCTGTACAAGTCTTCATTTCTGGTTTTTATGGTAGTATCTGCCAGTGGTGCTTGTTAGCTGGTAACACTTTCGACTAGGTAACACTAACTAACTAACTTAACTAGCACTTTTCTTTCAATAAATTCTTAATTTGCTGCTTATTAAAAGATATAAGGCAATTAAGTTTAGGTATTTGGTTAGGACGAGGGATATAAAAAGGCATTAATATGTGCGTAATGAAATATCCTAGTAATATGCATGTGTAACCGTAAAACAAAGTGTATCTTTCACAGTCTCTGAAACACTCGAAACAAGTTTGAGCCAATTACAGAATGAACATTTTTAGGTGATTGCATATTCAAAATTGCCATCTGGATGTAGTCATTGTTTTATTGTGCGCAGGCCTGGACTGAACAACAATAGCTGATGACTCGGGGCTTTGAGCGAAGCTTTACCTCAGCGCTTACACAATAGAGCTGCAGCTCGCTCAGATGTGCTGTTGAGACCCATATTCATCTAGTTAGAAAAGACCAGGAGGGATACGCGTCTCATTATGTGTGAAATATCGATCAGGGAGCCTGTTTGCGAGCATTTGGGTCAGAATTTTCAGTTTGCCTCTTTCTTCTTTTGCTCCTTTGGCTTTTAAAGAGGCTCTTGAAATGTCTGAGGGCTTTTAAGAAGTGTTTGGCCTCAAGAGCCTCTGTTGCCGCTGCTGCTTTTGTCCTGTTGTTTGGGATCGTTTATGTGTTCTGTGACTTCAGTTTTTTATTAAAGTTTTGGGGGAAAAAAAATGCCACTCTAGTTTTCTACTTTTGTTTTACTTAACTGTATATTGATTAACAGAAATCAATAATATCATCATGGCCCAGTTTTTAAAGCTGATGTTTAAATTAACCAGTGTGTGTGTGTGTGTGTGTGTGTGTGTATATATATATATATATATATATATATATATATATATATATATATATATATATATATATATATATATATATATATATATATATTAAATTATATTATAAATGTATTCATATTTAAAATATTCAATTATTCTATTTATTTTTATTTATTTTTCTGTTTAAATTGATTTATTACATCAATTTATATAAATTAATAAAAATTAATTTGAATATATTGCTAAATGTTACATATAATTGTCACAGAAAAAATAATTACTTTTTGTAATACTTGTTAATTTTTATATATTAATATTTTATATATATAATTTTTTTTTTTGTAATACTTATTGAATCAATTTAAATTTAACAATTTAATTTTTTTTTTTTAAATGTGATGTCGCTAAAAATAATTATTTTTGGTGTAATGCAACGTCTTTTAGGTTTAAGTTTCAAAAAACATTATTTTCCTGTGCATTATACTGTGCATTTATCGTTTCTCCTTTTAAGCCCCACCTCCTGAAACGAGTTGATTTGTTCAAAGCTCATTGTTCTAAAAAAGATTGGTGTGCTCCGATTGGCCAGCTGTCCAGTGTGTTGTGATTGGCTGAATACCTCAAACCTTCAGCTGAAATCATCATTGTAATAACCTGATGCCGTACTACCAAATTACAAACGAGCCATTTGTTGCATCCAGGGGAGACCTAGTCAGTAAAATAGAATTAAAAAGAAAAGATGACGAGAGACAACATCCTTTCTTTTTAGTTCTACTTTGCCGGTTAACTGGGATCCAGGGGCCACAGGCGCATGGGTCCATTAAAAGAGGTGAAGATGTGGATCTGGTCGTGACGGTCACTCACTCTCTGCCAGGGACAGTTTTTCCTCATGTGGCATTTACAAACACCACTATAAAAAGACAAGGTTAATTAGTTTCATCCGTCTCGTTAATGTGGGATGTTGTGGAGAGACTGCAGACGGGAGCACACATTACCTCTTTTGAATTGTTTTTCTTATTATAATTTAGGGACAAATTATGTTAGAGACAATAAGTGTATTTATCAGACTTAATGATTTCCACGAAGGTGTATTATAATGCACAGTTTCCAAGCTTTAATTATTTGATCAAACATACAGTGCAAACAGTAAAACTAGGACGATTTAAAATAAGCCAGTATATTTATTCCTGTGAGCAGTTGACTTTCCAGCGTCATTCACACAATCATTATATATATATATATATATATATATATATATATATATATATATATATATATATATATATATATATATATATATATATATATATATATATATATATATATATATATATATATATATATATATATAAAGCACCCATACAGTGTAGATGTGTGTCTATAAAGTATCATGACTGCATGCTAGCAGAACAATAATACGTTTCTGAAAGCGTCTTAAGTAAAACTTGAGTGCTGGTCAATTATATCAGTGACATTTGCTCAGTTGCCTGCTAGGCAGACAGTTGTTGTTGCATGCTAATGAGTACTTATTTATTTTTTTTTTATGTAAAATAAAAAGAATAAAGGCTTTTTATTTTTCACTGTACTTTCAGACGCCTTGAAGGTAAAAGTTTTTTGATGAATTAAGAAATCCCAGATCCAAAGAGCACCGACTTATGGACTGTTTACCCCAGTAGCATTTTTGATTTATTCAGCGTTAAAAATAACCTGTTTTACTTTAGTAATATGAGCGAATATTCTATTTCTAACTGAAATAACATAATAAACTTTTTTTTTTTTAAATTACACTATTTTAGTTATATTTGTTTATCGATATGCAGTTGTATTTATTATTTTAGTTTCCTTTTTTTAATTAATTTGAAATTACTTTTAATTGGTTTATTAATGCATTTTAACATTCTTATTTTCCATGTATTTAAATATTTTTGCATATTATTATTATTATTATTATTATTATTATTATTTTTTTTTATTATTTTATTTTAGATATTATATAATTGAAATTTAAAAATTAAAGTGCATGTGTAATAGTATAATAGTATAATAATAATATAATAATTACAATAATTATAATAATAATTATAATAAAGAATAATGATAACAAGTCATCTTCTCACATGTAAGCTCGCTTCATTTTCTTCATTTCCTACATGTCTTCTAGTATCCTTGACTCCATCTTAGCAAACTCTGAGTCTGAAAATGTTTTACTGTATGCGTTAATGAAACCATAGTCCTGTTCAGGAAATAAAGCACTGTGAGGAAGCAGTTTTGTTTGCTGCTGTCCGGCCCCTCCACGTTATACCCACAATCCTCTCTGCCTCAGAAGTGCTGCCCCTCTCGTTGAGGGAGATTCCCGCTGTTTCTAACCTCGGCCGATCTTCTCCTAGCTCGTCTCATTATCCTCTGCCCACAGAGGGACCCGCGGCCCAGCACACGATCTCCAGGAGAACCGCTGTATAAACATGGGGCTAATTGCTCGCCTCTCCTTCAGAAGGAATCGATCAGAAGCGCTAATGCCGTTTTGAGACGTGCAGTGGATGTTTTCTTCTTGTCGACTGTGATTTGAGGCCGTTTTCTAGCCTGCGCAATATCTCTTCACATCTTTTGTCTCTTTTCTCGTCACGACTGCTACTGCCTGTTAGAAATTCAGCCCCCAAAATGTTTACATCGCTGTATAAAAAATCCATCCAGAATATTTTTTTTAAATGTAACTTAAATGTATTTTAATTAGTGCTGTCAAACAGTTAATCACATATAAAATAAGTCTGTTTACATATGTATATTTATTATGTTTATATAAATACACACATGTACAGTATTTACTTGAGTGTATTTATAATATATATATTTTTTAAACATATAAATACACACATTCATGCATGCATACACAATAAATATACACAGTAAATAAATATTTTCCATGCGATTATTTGTTTGACAGCACTAATTGTAGTTACATTTTTTTGTTTTAAAATGTAATTGACTATTGTGCTATTTCTTTGTATATTCTACAATTTTAAAGTCTATCCTATTAAATTAATATTAATGTTTTTTCGTATTTATTTGTTAAATACACTTAACTATGAAATATTTACTTTTTAATATTTGAACAGCTGTTTATTTAAATGCACCTATTTTACCCTTTTATATATTTATTATATATGCATTTGATTAAAATTAAATTGCGCATTTCATCCTGCGTAAATTGAATTATATTTAAGTGCAATT
This sequence comes from Puntigrus tetrazona, assembly GCF_018831695.1. NCBI lineage: Eukaryota > Metazoa > Chordata > Actinopteri > Cypriniformes > Cyprinidae > Puntigrus > Puntigrus tetrazona. Next base: position 19,822,055 of record NC_056710.1, on the reverse strand, counting down.
TTTAGTCCATCCATCCATTAGCCTGCAGCGTGGTTTACATTAGCGTGTAAAATGAGATTTGATTTTACTGTATGATAGAATAATGATAATGAGTCGTCTTCTGGCACGTAAGCTCGCTTCATTTCCTGCACGTCTTCTAGTATCCTTGACTCTATTAGGGCGATTCTCCAAACAGTCTGGAGCAATTATTTTTCCCATTATTAAATTTGGGACCCGCAGAAGTTAAAGCGTGCTCGACCAATTATAACGAACCAATTAGACAGCGGGTACTGTAGGTGCGTTGGCTTCACGGACGCCGTCTGATAACGATGATGAACGGCGCGCGTCTGACCCGCTTCCGATTGGACATGACAGAAGGCTTTTAGGGCAGCTTTCGGTTGGATCTGCGCTCGACGCAAACAAGATAATTAGTGCAAGTTTTCCTCTTCTAATGAATATCACTGCCGGACCTCGTGAGAATGTGTCTGGGTTATAATTAGCGCGATATGAAGGCAACGTTGTTTATAACTAATCGTGGGCAGGTAGCGGGAGGG
>NC_056710.1:19816522-19819022 GCF_018831695.1 Puntigrus tetrazona | reverse complement strand
GGTATTGCATATTCTTTTTATTATAATTATTTTTATTAAATTTATTTTATTTTATATTACATTTTTGTATTTTATTGGCACGCTTGGTTAACTTAGTACAATCAGGATGCTTTTCTATTTTATTTTTTTATGCTTTTTTTGCACATTTTGTTTGATCCAATATGTGTTACTAGAGTGTTGAGGCTAGCGGTTTCTAGGTTTGCGAAACACAGTGCCTCTAGTACGCCAAATCCTCAATAGTTTTATGGCTGATTCGGTCAGATGGTACTTAACGCTCAGTTGTTTAGAAAAAACTAATATTAAACTATACCTTTATGTCTATAGCACAAACACCTCAGGGCGAGATACACCATGAAGTTTAATACTCAGGGTTCAGGGGTTGTCCAAACACCGCTAATAAACCGCAGGATGGACCAGAAATGTCTGGCTAAGTGAGACAATAAAATCCTTTTACACTTGCAGACCTCAAAGAGTAGCTCTTGAAGGTTGTAAAACCTCGTTGGCTCTGTGAAACTGATAAAGTTTTGCTCATGCTCCTTTATATTGTCATCCGTTCTCTTAGAAATTGTTCAACCTCTGCTTTATTCTCGGGGTCTGAATCCAAGCATCTCTTTGTCTCCTCTGCTCAGGTGTTTCTTCTCTCTTTGCTATGCTCACGCAACCTTCTCCTCATCACCTGCGGCCAGATATCTGACATTATTTTATCATTCCTTTTGTGTGCTTTTGACTCGATGACTTCAATAGGGCCGCGCACATCTCATTCCCTGCTGCTGTGGAGTGCTTTACAGATAATGCCCATGTTTTAGCCTCCAGTAACCGGCCGCTCGGACCGCTTTCTGAGGTGTCTCTTAGGGATAGGAATCTTAAGAGCACTTCATGATCCAATTTCTGTTTCTGGAATCACAATCTCTATGGATATGTGAATGGGTGGATGGCTGTATGGGTGGATGGATGCTATATGGATATATGGATGATGGATGGATGGATGCTATATGGATGATGGATGGATATATGGATGGATGCTATATGGATGATGGATGGATGGATGCTATATGGATGATGGATGGATGGATTGATGGATGGATATATGGATGATGGATGGATGGATGCTATATGGATGATGGATGGATGGATGCTATATGGATATATGGATGATATATGGATATATGGATGATGGATGGATGGATGGATGCTATATGGATATATGGATGATGGATGGATGGATATATGGATGGATGGATGGATGCTATATGGATGGATGATGGATGGATGGATGCTATATGGATATATGGATGATGGATGGATGCTATATGGATGGATGGATGGATGGATGGATGCTATATGGATGATGGATGGGGGTGTGTGTATGTGTGTATATGTACATGTGGTAACAGTGGTTAAAGGCCAATCATTTTGGCTGGTATAATCATGATGTGAAATGTTCATAGCGTTTCATCTCTAGCCTGTGCTTTAGATACAGGTTTGGAGGGCAGGCGAGTGACTGCAGCTGCTGTCCGTGTCCGGCTCAATGGGCTCCTTTCACTCAGAGCCAGGCTGGAAGAGAGGCGACTGAAGCGTCTGTTTCTCTCTCGGGGGACACGGGCACCTCCAGGGGCCTGAACTTCCTGTCAGAGTCTCTCACACACACACGGACGGACGGGTCTTCTCATGCTGCTCTGATCCTCTTTGTGTGTCTCCTTTCCTCTCTTCCTCTCTCTGTTTAGTCTTCTTCCTTCTGCTCTGATCCAAAACTCAGTCAGCTGCACAACTGAACAATGCTTTTTGTGCACATGAAAGCTACGAACAATTGACAGTGAAATTGTTTTATTATTAAAGGTTTTTTTTTCTTTTCTTTTTTTAATTTCCTCACTAGTTTGTCAACAAAGCCCGAAATGATTCATTTCTTTCTTTATCTCAGTGGCGCCGAGACAGTAATATTAATTTTTGTTCATAAATGTTTTTATTTAATAGTTATTTAAATATTTTTATTTCATTTGCTCCCATAGTCTTTATTTTGTTTGGTTATCACAGTATTTTTATTTTAAATTTTTTTTTTATGTAATTTGCTTGCTTATCATCATGATGTTAATAATCATTTTATAGTATATTAATAGTTTAAATGGTTCCCGTTGTTATTCCAATAGTCTATGGGTAATTTATTTTTTATCTTTATTTGTATATTTTCCTCTCTTTCATGCTGTAAAGTTCTGTTATATAATAACCTGTAGCGGTTGAGCATTACTGAGGGGTTTAGCCACCTGTTAACCAGGTCTTTATTGCGATCTCAGTAGTCTGAGCTGTTTATGTGTGTGTTTTCTCAAGTGTGTGTGTGTGTGTGAGAACTCTGAGAGATGTCATCTGGTACAGAGTTCTTCCTACTAAGATAAGAGCAGTATCTGTGGCGGTTTGTGACTCGTATGCACATTAGGGACGTTTCCTTTTCCTCCTCTCTCTAGGCATGGCTCTGCTCTCCTGTTGTGGAAACGTCTGACTCTCCATG
>NC_056710.1:19804022-19814022 GCF_018831695.1 Puntigrus tetrazona | reverse complement strand
ATAATAAGCAAAGAAAGCCGTTGCACACAGCCGTCAGTGAAAATATTCTATATTACCTTGTTTTAGGCAGCATCACCTGCATTCGTAATTATTTTTTTAATATTAATAATTGCGTTTTATTTTCTTTATTATTAAGTCACGCTTACAATTTTTTATTTAGTTTAAGAGTTAAAAACCTCATGTGAACCAGCTCATAAAATATTCACTTGTCCTCGACATTTCCTAAAGGTTAAGTACCACATCGTAGCGACCATTTGCTGAGGAAGGGGAAAAAAAACGTGCTTCTGCTCGGTTTTATCATCTTTGAGAGTTTGGCACACTATTTAGTACTCCATTTGTGTCGAGCCGTCTCCGTTGCCCTTTCGCTTCACCTCACGCCTCGGCTCCTCTCAATAACACACACTTCAGCGTTGAATGATCCGTTCGCGTCTCGCAGACATCTCCAGGAGGTGTCTTTTTTTATCATTTGAGGATATTGTTTTTTATTTGCGCTGTAGGGACACGGTGGCGTCTCTCTGTAATCTAATTGTTGGCATTTCCATCTGACTGCTGTGATATTTCTTGCTCTTCTCAGGGTGGTATCGAGGGTATCGGCTGAGGAGAAAATCGAAGAAGGTGAGTTACTGTGTGAAGCGCTTCCAGAGTACGGTCAGCTTTCTCGTTTAATGCGAGCGTTCAGCAGGCCTCAACTGGGTTTTTCCTTTGTTTGCTCTTTTCTGACGTCCAGGGAGTGTTTCCGGCGTGTTACATACATCTGAAAGAGGCCACGGTCGAAGGCAGCGGGTCAGTATGTCCGTTCATAAATCCTGAAAGTTTGTAATTCGCTGAATATGATGGAAAGCGTTAGCAACATCTTAGCAGACGCTACTGTAGATCTTTAACCAAACCAACTCGTTTCGACCAGCTCGTAAATCCTTCACGGAGAAGGCAATCCCGGGATTTGTTGTGACGAACTCAGTGGGAGAAATATCGACTATAAAGCTGCTTATGTTTCATTCACTTCTCAAACGTATCAGAATTAGATGTAGTTTAGTTATTTTGCCTAATTAAAAAAGGATTAATTACCAGTGCAGAGCTGGGCCGATTTAGACCGAGCTTATTAACCTGGGTATTTGTGAAATGCATTTTATTTTATATTACGGTGTTATTTTTCCCTCTTTAGTTAGCTTTTTACATTTTTTTTTTTTTTTCCCCAAATTTATTTATCTATTTTTGTATTTTAAGGGTTTTTTTGTATTTATTGTATTTAGTTTTTTAAATTACTGACTTTTTAGCAATGAAATATAAAATATGTAAGAATGACATCATAAAAACATCACATTTATATAATGTTCCATCGATGAGTTATTTTCCTAATACTATTTTTAAATATTGTTCATTTTATTAGCCTGTCTATATGTAACTATTATTTTTTTGTCTATTTTTGTTTTTGCTTAAAGTTGCTAAAGATTATGAGTTGTAATTCTTAGCAGCTAGTGCAATTAATGCTCATTTTTGTCATTTTTTTGCATATGAATATTTATATAACATTACATTTATCCTTGACATTTTCAGAAGGTTAAGTGCCACCTCATAAGTATCAGTTATCATCTGCTAGGGAAAAAAAAGTGTCCTTTACTAAGAGAATCTCGTCATATATCATAGTTTTTAAGAGTTTCACACTCTGTTTTGATGTAAAGACCCCTAGAATCTATCTTCCCTCTCTGTTTCTGTCACCATTTTCAGACCTATAAACATAACTATATCCTTATCTGACCTTCCGAGTCTCCACGACTGTTTTCGATGGCTGTTCCCTAAGCAGGCCGCTACGTTTTGGAATATCCGCGTTCAACTTTACGCTCCTTTGCTGCGTCTGAAAATCCTGTTACTTCAGTTACTGGACCGATTATATCAGCGTTGGTCCAGCCTGAGCACAGCTGACAATATACTTCCAGTAGACGCATTTCTAGAACAAGTTAGTGCTCCAGCAGCCCATCGCTGGCTTAATGGGAGACTGTGGAGTGAGAAATGGATTTTCAAGCGTGGTTCAGGAATATAATACACACGAGCGAGTGCTGGTTTGGTGCGAGCGCGTGAGAGTAATTGGAATCGCGAGCAAAGCCCAGCTCAGATTTCATAAGCACTGTTTTGATGACTGATGCTGGTAATTAGTTTTCATTGGCATGGCGGGATCTGAGTGACTCGGGGTCCTCGGGAGCCTGTAGCAAGCAGGAATTACTGACGAGAGCGCAGTGAAACGCAGTTAAACAGCCCATTGTTTCCCACACAAGCGGTGTTCTCGGAAAATTCCTTCACTTATTGTGCTGTTCTTTTAGACAAAAGGAGACTGTCATTCCTACCGAGCTCCCGCTGGTTCATGAGGTCACGACTACGCTTCGAGAATGGGCGGCAATATGGAGAGACCTATATGTGGTAAGCTTGCGTTTATTCCAAATGTTCGTATTATTTCCAGAACGTTGCGTACACCTCCTCCGCACACTTAAAAGCATGCATAAGCGGATGAAAATGTGTGCTTTAAGGTGCAGAAAATGACGCCAGTGACGTCATCAAACTGCGACCGACAACAGGGTGACGTCATCAGCATCACAGCAAAGAGAATTTGATAACTTTTTAACTTTAACAAATCACAAAATTAATTGTCTATTAAAAACAGAAGATAGTTTAAAGTATATTTATACAAAAAAAAAAATATTTTGAGAAAAATTGGGCGTTTAACATCTTATGGAAGACTTTCCTTTGTTTTTATGTTTTAACAAATACAAAACTGAGTTATTTGTTAACTTTAATTCTATTCTATTGTCATTCATTTTTTGATTAAAATATATTATTTTTTCTTATTTTAATTTGTATTTTTATTTCTTAACGTATTTTTTGTCATTTGTATTTAAAATTTTATTTACATTTTTAATTTCTTTTCTTTTCATATTTTTATTTAATGCTATTTTTATTTATTTTTACTTTTCCTCGTATACACATCATCAATCAATTAAACACTGAACATCAGTTGTTTTTCGTCCAATAAATATTCTTGGATACTGACGTGGTGCTAATACAGACAAACACAATAAAAAAAAAAGTGTACTCCATAAAATATGCATGTTTTGTATGAATGCAATCCAGCCATGCTGGTTTTGTCACGTGACCTCCACTATTCATAAACCTTCTCCTGTCACTGATACTAAATTGTCCATCAGATGCATATGTTAAAATCTTTCCATGTGCAGTAGGTCATCCAGGCATTTTTGGCGGCTTTTTTGTAAATGCAACAAAGTTAGACATCCCACTCAATTGACGCTGCTTTTTCACACACTGATATATTAGGAAATGGAGATCATGAGCTTAACGACGTAGTGTTTTGATGACAACACATTGCAGTGACATCTGCTGGGACGTGTTGCAATTTTTATTAATAACTCTGATCCTGGGGGTGAGATGTTGAGCTCTGACGTGATATACAGATTTAAAATGAAAGTTAGTTTTCAAACTCATTGACAGTAACTCTTTTTAATTGTATAAGCAAGCAGCATGCTACTCCGGGGCCGTTTGTCTACAGTGATTAAGAGCACTGTGCCTTTATGCAGCAGCATGCGCATTGACAGATGAATTAACACGCATTGCAGGGTTTTAACCAGACTTGGTTTCCAACAGGGCGACAAGCGCGAGATGTTCAACACGGTCCGAGACATGATCTACGACTTGATCGAATGGCGCTCCCAGATCCTGTCCGGCACGCTTCCACAGGACGAGCTGTCCGAGCTCAAACAGAAAGTCACCTCTAAGATGGACTATGGGAACAAGTATTAACACGCGCACACACACACACACACACACACACACTCTCAAGCTGCTGACTCGTGCTGATTGGGTCGTGTTGAGCGTGAAGTCACGACTGCAGCTCGTTACATAAAATCTGACTTTTAATGAGACTGACTTTTAATTCAGGGTCTGTTTTTGCCGTGAAGGGTCATTGTGAAAGATTTTCAGCAATTTATCTGCTGTCATTTGGAGAAGACATAACTGGTGTTATTAATCAGCAGTGTGTGCTTTGAGTGCTTTGAGGTAAAAATGTAATTCCTCAACCATAAATATTAAATGGTGACGCTATTAATTATCACCTGACAAACCAAAAAACAAGTAGACTTGCGTTGAAGGAAGCACCAGTAATTAATATACTTCGATACATGTGGTGGTGCGTTTTTGCATGTCTAGGCTTTTTAATAAAATTGATTAAAGGGACAGTTAACCCAAAAATGAAAATGAACTGTTAATTAACTCACCCATCCAAGATGTATGTGACTTTTTTTTTTTTTTTTTTTTTCAATAGAGCAGTAAAGATGATTTTTAGCTGAAATCGTGATTCTTGGCGATTCTTCATAAAATGCAAGTCAACACTTTCAGAGCAAAGCATGTCAAGCAACACAATGAACACCTGTGGCTCCTGACGATATATTGAGGTCTTATGAAGCAAAATGATTGGCATGTGCAAGAAACTGAATGTTATTTAGAACATTATTACCTGTAAAACACAGCTAGAAGGTGAAAAATATTACAATCCAGCATTAAAATATATATATATGTATATAATATATATATATTTTTTTGTTATAATAATGTAATTTACAAGACACTGCAAATAACAACTTAATAAAAAAGTATGAAAAAATTAATTTTACCAAAAGAAAAAAATAAATAAAAAATAAATAGTAGTTTGGAGCAGGGCTAACTGCAATTCCAGTTAGTTACACGCTTACAGACTCTAAACATCTTTTAAGGCCATCTAATAGCAGCCAGTTTATTACTGGAGCGTTTCTGTGTTCCTGTTCACTTCAGCTGTAGGAGGAAGTTAGGTGAAAAAGTTACTAGCGACTCGCAGCTCTCACTTCTCGGTTCAAATCTCTGCCTTTGTCAACTTTATTAAGTGAAAGGTTTTTATTTTGTTTCAATACAAATCCAGGATGGCCTTAGCAACCACATAGCAACACGCTGAAACCATTGATGACACACTTGGATAATGATTACGACTTTTACTCTAAGTGCTACTGATATTTATTGAAGATTAGTATAATCTGTCTTATTCCTTTTCTGGTTATGCTTTTTTTTTCCATTTTAGTGGATAATGTCCAAATAAATACCATTTTGGATTAGTGGAGCATAAAACGTTCTCTCTTTCAGCCAGCTGTGTTTTAAAGCGACACCTGCACTGTTTTGTGCGTGTTTGGCAGGTATTTAGACCTGGATCTGGTGGTGAGAGATAAAGACGGGAATATTCTGGACCCTGACCTGACCAGCACTATCAATCTGTTCCGAGCGCATGAAACCGCGTCCAAGCAGATTGAAGCTCGCATCCAGGAGGAAAAGGTAAACGATATTAGACTGTTTTTATCCATTATGCCACTTACTTTTTTTTTTTTCCCCTGGTGTCTGTGATTCATTTGGATTGAGAAATTTAAAGGTGTTCGGTGTTACTGGATTGTGAATGTGCGAGGCCTGAGAGCCGGCGGCACACTTTGCGGTGTATTTCTCATCACCACCTGCTGTAATAAACACCTTGAATGTTTTCCGTTACTGAATATTTATATTTGGATGTGACAATTTTGTGAAGCTAAACCGCATGGAAAAAGTCCCTGACCGCCGCTCTGAAACGCCATCGCTGACGTGTGAGAGGTCGCAAGGGAACAGAGAGCATGAGAGCAAACCATCTCACTTCCTACCTTCGCTGTGGGGCCGCTATGATATAGTGCTAAAAAAAGGATTTGTGTTATGGCATCAATGTGTGTTCATGTAAATTAATTAGACACAAAATGTATTAATTAATTATATAACATTTGACTTAAACCTAAACCAATGTGTTCTTGCCTTAAAACAAATTTAATTAAATTTTGAGAGACACACACGTGCACACACACACACATTATGTGTATATATATATGTGTGTATATATATATATATATATATATATATATATATATATATATATATATATATATATATATATATATATATATATATATATATACACATACATATATATATATATATATATATATATATATATATATATATATATATATATATATATATATATATATATATATATATACACATATATAAAAACAGCGAGCGTCATGTGCGTGTCTAATAAAAAAAACTGCATGCCTGCACTGTTAAGACATGCAGGATTCATATTTAAATTGAAAATTACAGATACTAGTTCATAGCGGGATTTGCATAATGACCCGTTTTTGATTAGTTCATTAAAATGTGTCTTTCCATTCCGTCACATTCCACGTTAACCTGAATCCCGTTTCTGGTAGGGCCCTGGTCTTGAACCGTATTCATATACACCCTCAAGCATACTTCTCTAGGAGCTGAAGATCCCTGTCCTCGTGCTCTCTCTGTGGACTGCTGAACTTCAGCTGTTGAACCTCTAGTGCTTTTAGATGAGTCACTGCGAGTTTGCTTTCGCTGTGTTGAGAAGCGAGCGGGTGCTTCCCTTGATGCTACGAGACAGGAGTTTTCGTTTAACATCCTTAAAGCTCATGGAATATGTTCCCGTAAAGATGAAAGTTCTGTCTCATGTTGTTGCAAACCTGTATGACAAGGTGAATGTCTGAAAATACAGCAGCCTTCTGGCCTATCTTTCACGGATGACCCTACCCAGATGTTCACTGTCCTTGAGTCTCATGCAGATCGTTCATAATAGATATTCTTTATATAGATGTACGAGACCTTTTCTTTGATGCCTGTGTGATTAGTCTTGCTGACTTTAAGCAGGGATATGATTTTTCTGTATAAATATGGATATTTCCATACTTTCCGGTCTCTGAGGGACATCCCGTTTTTAGCTTCACTTCACTGTTAGTGCTCATCATTAGAAACGTTTGCTAATTTGTTATTTATGAAGAGAAGTTTCAGTGTCACATGATCCTTTAGAAATCATTCTAATGTGCTGATTTTCGGCTCAAGAAACATTTCTCATTATCATCAATGTTAAAAACTTTTTGCTGCTTAATATTTTTGTGGATACAAACATTTGTATAAGAAATTCATAGTTTTATTCATGCATTAAAGTGAGTGAAGAAATGCTTTCTATTTAATAAATGCATTAACGAATGCAATCCATATATTTGGGAAATGCTGTACATTACATTTTTACATGCATCACAAAAATCCTGAAAAATAAAATGCATCACCATTTTCATACATAATAGTTTTTAACATTTGATAATATTCAGAAAGGTTTCTTGATTTAAAATAAATCGCAGTCATTTCTAAAAGATCACGTTGACACTGAAACCTGGAGTAAGCTTTTCTTTTATCTTTTCCAATAAATTCAGCCTTGAAGAGCAGAAGAGATTTACTTCAGAACTATTCACTGTAAGGTTTCCAAACATTTTTTTTTGGCAGGCACTTTAATAATAATAATAAGAAGATGAATTTTATATGCTATACTTTACTATAATATATTATTGTTATCATGATTAAGTGCTGCTTTAAATTTTTATAGAAAAATAGTATGTATTCTTTCAGTATAAGATATATCTTTTAATGTGCTAATATGTAAATATTTATTTATATGTATTAATTACTGGAGGCATGACTTATGGCCGTGACTTGACACATGGTCAGATTTGTCTTTTTTTCCGGTTTTAAGATCTGCATTAGAAGCTGTGCTCAGATGCCATCATTTTTTTCTTGTTTGTTTGTTTTTCAGTCTCAGAAGCAGAACTTGGATTTGAGCAGACAGGCCAAGTTTGCCTCCACACCCTCGTTTGCCCTGTTCGTCACGCTCAAGAATGTCGTGTGCAAAATCGGAGAAGATGCAGAAGTGCTGATGTCACTATATGACCCAATTGAGTCCAAGTTCATCAGGTCAGTGCTGCTGAACGTGTATTATTTTTTTATTTAATCCTTTTTTTTATGTAAATTTATTTATTTAAAAAAACTGTGTGTGTGTGTATATATATTTATCTTTTATTATTGTTACTAATTGCTATAAATATTTATTAACACTTTCGTATTTTTAATAGTTTTTTAATAGTAATTTTTATTCTAAGATACTAATAATATTTTTGAACGCTTAATATTTAATAATATATATATATATTATATATATATATATATATATATATATATATATATATATATATATATATATATATATATATATATATATATATATATATATATATATATATATATATATACACACTTTATATACTATATATATACTATATTATTTGGCTCAATTTAAGTATGGTGACAATAGTTTAACCCACATTTAGGTAGTGCCCAGTAACCATGAAGTTTCACATCCTATGTAGTAAAAAATCAACCACAGCATTTGTGCCATGCACACTATTCTCAGTGGTTTGTTTCAGCAGTATATGATCGTGCTGTTCTATTCAAGTGTGCCATTATTTTTACCTTAGCATATATGCATTTAGCAAATGCTTGTGCAGTGTATTAAATCTGTATGTTTATCAGTACATGTGTTGACTGGGAATCAATCCTAGAGTTTAGACGTTGCTACTATGCTGTAAAAGCAATGTCGTTTAATATCTCTATATTTCTTTCAGTGAGAACTATCTTGTGCGTTGGTCCAGCTCAGGTTTGGTGAAAGACATCGATCAGCTTCATAACCTGCGTGCCGTATTCACTGTACGTACCATTTTGGGCTTTACTTTTGAAACCATTTATTATCACGAAGAAATGCTGTTGAGACACGATTCAGACTCAACTGAAACTTTATCACTTTAAAGTGAAATGCGACCACATAAATGATTGATTTGGAGCTCTACACGGGTATCAATACCAATAAGGTGTTTATGCATCACACAATGTGAGCAAAACAAATGAGACGTGACTACAGGAAACTTGCTTGTAGTCCTAGTTGGACAAATCCAGAAAACCTAGCGTGCAAATATTAGCTTAAATAATTAGTTTAAGTGCTTTTCTCTACCAGAGTCGTTTTATTTAGTTAGTTATTTCCATTTTAGGTGTACTTTTGGCCTCGTTTCCGTTATTATTTTTCCAGTTAGTGTTTTATCTTATTTCAGTTAGGCAATATTTCTATTATTTTATTTCAGCTTTATTTTAATGAGCACCAGCGTTGGCAATAGTTAACGATAACAGCCTTGTTCTCTGCTAAAGATGCATTCGATGCTGATTTTATTCATTTATTTTATTTTTTTTGCGGTTGCATGATAATGAGATGTTTCAAAATGGTATCTAGGCGGTCAGCAAAAACTAGGTTTCGAACTGTTCTAATTTGTGCCGGCCCGCTCAAACCTCCTGAACCCCTCACGAGCGAACACTTAAACATTTCTGCTCGTTCCTGGAAACGCCGCAGCGCAAATGGCTCTGTTTACGGCTCGATTCCTTTCGTCTGTTCCCGTCTCTCGCATTGTTCCTTAATGAGTAATCACGGTATTATTGGGTGACACTTTAATTCGTGTTCATCAGTCGTGTTGCAGAATTGGTAATTAAAGTGTTGGAGAAAGCAGCATCATCATTAAAGCTGTAAAGGGTAACGAGCTGGCGGTCGTTAGAGGAGGATGCTCTCCGGAGATGCCGCCTGCTTTGCATTGTTGCGCATATTGTGTGCATCCATGTACGCTCGTCGGCATCTGCGTGTAATTTAAAACAGAAAAACCAATTATCTGTGCAGGGGAAACATGCATTGTAAACGTGAAATCAAATGTTGAAGTTCTTGTTTCTCACACGCTGTTATGAAGCGGTTTTGCTTGCAATCGCATGCATTGTGCGTAATCTATAATTATAGAGCATATGCATCTGGTTTTGTTGGTGTGTACCCACACGTTCTCATTTGCTAGAGGTCATATTTTTTAATAGATGCTGGGCTGCGAGGGTCGGTTTGTTTTCCCAGAATCCTCTGCTCTCTGCACAAACCCCCAGCGGGGAATGAGTCGCTGCCCCCAATCAAACACCGCTCCAGCAATTTACCCTTCACCTGGCCTGCCTGCGCACACTGCACCGT
>NC_056710.1:19794022-19796522 GCF_018831695.1 Puntigrus tetrazona | reverse complement strand
AATAAAATGGCTTGTTTAGAAAGCATAATGTAAATACAGCACAAGTAGTATCATGATGGATACTTAATTTCCTCAAATTTCCAACCCTTATTTTAATAATTAATAGGATTTGTTAATAACTTGAAGATAAAACAAAATGAAGACATATTATATAAATTAAAGAAGAAAATCATTTTTTATTTTCTTCTATGGATTTGAATTCAATTATGAGTTGGACATTTTGTGTTTTGTTAGTTCCTCTGCAGAGTCATTTTTCATCATTTCTTTTGGACGGCTCGGGTTATATTTGCTCAGATTGCTCAATTTAATCTTCAACGTTTCGGTGTAAAATATTCACAGCACAATTCATCCCTTCACTTTAAGTAACACAGCGGCTCTGCTTCCTGCGGGTATTTTCTCAGCAATTAAACTAATCCGGCGCTCTTAATTGTTTTTGTAGATCACTAATAATGAGATATTGAAATGAGTTAAGTTCCCGTGAGCTGTTAAGCATAAATAGGAAGTGTGTGTGTGTGTGTGTAATTGTAGTCTCTCCCTCCTTCCTCAGGTTTGTGGGTTACGTTGAAGTTGCTTCCAGGTGATATTCATCAGATCCGTAAAGATTTCCCTCACCTGGTGGACCGTTCCACCGCCGTCGCTCGCAAAATGGGCTTCCCAGAAATCATCATGCCAGGTATTCAGCATTCATCAAAACACTCACCCTGTCCGTTCATGAAAGCGACGCTACGCTAACGATTAACTCGTCATAGTTTGGCCAGCGGTTCCATGCAGCTCACCTGCAGAAATTAGACAATTAAAGGTACAGCAGCCATTTAATTCCAGTATCGACTTGCGTATCTGACATGCCCACGATGACTCTTTCGGCTGCTTTTGTGCGTATTCTTACTAAAAGGTCTGTGTTTTCTGGAGATCACACATCGATCGTGTTAGTAAGCCACACCGAGACCTTGTGTGTTGTTGCAGGTGACGTTCGGAATGACATTTACGTGACGCTGGTTCAGGGGGATTTTGATAAAGGCAGTAAGACGACGCCTAAAAACGTGGAGGTCACCATGTCTGTACATGATGAAGATGGGAAGAAACTCGAGGTAATCTGAAGTCAATGTGCGAGACGCGCATTATAAGTACATCACTGAGCAATTAAAGTGTGTGTGTATATAATTGAGCACAGTTATGATATTGTAAATTGTAAATTTCCGTATGAAATATGAAATATGACAGACACTTATTTTTCTAGTACCGATATAACGTGCATCCCTATGCTACGCTCTCTTTATAATGTATATTTTTCTGCATTTTTGGCTGTCTTTGTTTTGTTGCTACAGTAAATAATAAATAAAATCGACTGCGATTTATGTAAATGTGATGTCATACAGCACATTTAATTATTATGATTATAAACTGCACTTTGGCAGTAAATTTGTAAAAAAAAATAAATAAATAAAATAAAATAAAATAAAAGTAAATATATAATAAATAAATATAATTTTAATTTTTTTAATTTACTGCCAAAACAAAAAAACTTGCTGTTTATAATCATAATAATTATGAACTATTTTTTTATTTTATTTTTTTACAGCACAGACACTTATAATAATGTTTCTGATGATGATAAAATTTTATTGTTAATATTTTTATGAAATCTAAATGTGTCATTTAAAAAGTTATTAAAAATATGACACTTACATATTTTTACATATTTTAAAACTTTATGTAAATATATTGTCTAAAAAATGTTTGCGAACCAAAAGCAAAAACAATTAATGCGTAATTTAATAGAAGACACAAGGTAAGAAAGATTTTTAGAAACAACTGTAAATAAATATAAAATAACTATATATATATATATAAATATAGAAATTATTTTTGCAACCAATGTTACTACTTTTTAAGTAAATAATAAAAATTTATTTGTATCAAATCAGTCATTATATTATTAGAAAATTTAGCGTAAGCAGACATGTCATTGTTTGTATTAAACCTGTAAGTTTCCTTTTAATCAACCATACTTTCTCTTTAATAGTCTGTATTAGTATTTTTGTGTATTTACATGCTCACCTGCCTCATACTTACATGAACGTTTAGTTTCCTTTGTTACTTTTAATAAAAATGTAGTTGATTTCCTGCTCTGTGCTTATTTTTCCTGCCCACATAACGCTCGGTCCTGCAGCTGTAGGGCGGCCGGTCACTTATTGCTCATAATTGGTGGCTGTCAGCTGCAGCGTGTCTGTGTGTTTGTCAGGGTTTGACAGGCCAGCTGTGAGACTGTGAGTTGAATGCATGACCCTCACTGTGTGCAATGGCAAGAAGTAGGGGAAAAAATGCAATAAAACATGCAGTGCTTTTGCTTCCCGCGGCATATGGACACCTTATGGTTTCCAGCAGGTAGAATAGATTTTGTTGTTTAATATTTTATAACTCGTATCTGTCATTTCTGATCTTAATTAGCTTGTGAACCTGGCAGGGCGTCAGATTAAATTACTCTGTGCAGCAAATTGTG
>NC_056710.1:19786522-19789022 GCF_018831695.1 Puntigrus tetrazona | reverse complement strand
CTCATCGTCTATAAGGTGAAAACAGTCATCTCCAAACACGCACACTTTCAGACATGTGAGCTGTATACTAATGCTGCTCGTCCTCGTTTGTCTCGTTTAACCTTTGACCCCTCATCACAATGTAATCATTATGCAATTAAGCTTTGTTCTTGTATTCGGTCTCTTCATATCTGCATATTAAAGAGCTTCATTAATGCAGAACATCGCCTGGTCAAACACTTTTTGAGCTATGCAAATTAACCCTTGTGCAAACCCATCTGATATTGGTTTTACCGCTTGAGCAAAACTGGCTACATTAAAGGAATGCAGCGTTACGTTTAGACGATCACTGTCTAACGGCTGTCGATCACCGAACGCGTTCCAGCCGGGGGTCGTTCTCATAACTCTGTGCCTTTCTGTATTTCTAGGCCGAAGCCAAGAAACTGGAGGACTCCTCCATGTACCTGAGCTTGGCCTCCACCAAACCAGAGATGGAGGAAAGAAACCCGTCGTCGGGGAAGAACACGCAGAATCTCGGCAGCTTCTCCATCAGCAAAGACTCGTTTCAGATCTCCACGCTTGTGTGCTCCACCAAACTCACGCAGAACGGTGAGACGCGTCGACCCGAGTCATTAGCCAGTCCCCTTCCTGTCTCTTTCTCCTGTCACTTCCTCTCCTTTCTCCATTCCTCGATCGAACAGAGCCCAAATACAATAGAGCTGGCAAGTCGGTGTTTGCAACCGAACAATATTTCAGACTGAGTCTGCATTTTGAAAGTAGTTCGTTTTTATATGTCTGTTATCGCTGATTTTATGGCCTCTTTTTTATTATTTTAATATTTGTGTAGGTTTTTGTTCATTTATTGTTGTTAGAATAAATAAAAGTGATGATGATGATGATGATGATGATGATGATGATAATAAGAATAAGAATAATATTTTATTTATTTTTTTTATTTTACTCATTTATTTAAATTAGTATTTTTCTTAGTGTTTCAATATTTGTGTAGTTTTACGTTATTTTAATAATAATAATAATAATAATAATAATAATAATATTTTTTAGTTAACATTTTACTCATTTATTTAAATTAGTATTTTTTCTTAGTGTTTCAATATTTGTGTAGTTTTACGTTATTGTTATTGTAATATTTTATTATTATTATTATTATTATTATTATTATTATTAACAATTATTATTATTATTAATAACAACAACAACAACAACAACATTTCTTAACATTTTAATAGATTATACCAAAAGCAAATATTTTTATTTGAAATAAGCATGTGGATAGAATGACCGGGAATGTTTAGCAAAAATAAACATGAAAAAAACCCTAAAATTAAAGTGAATACAAACTATACCTTTTATATAGTTTGTATTCACTTTAATTTTACTTATTTTTATACATTTTTTAAATGTAAATTTTACTTAAACGCATCAACTTAAACTACACAAAAACAATAAATGCCACGCTGGCAATTCTTCAGTAAATATTTCAAGTGATAAATTATAAAAAGGTTTTTTTATTTTTATTTTTTTTTTAGCAAACCAGAAGTGTTTATCATTTTTACTTTCGCCGAACAAAGCGAATAAGTAGATTTTGATATATATTGCAAAAGCCGTATTTTGACCTGGAGCAGCAAGCATCAGGATTGACGGAGCGAGTACGTCCTCCTGATTCGACGTCATCCGTATGATTTGTGCGCGCTGCTGAGGAAGTGCAGGAAGATCATTGAAGTCAGATCACATACAGTCCACCGCAGTCCTGACGCAACCTCCTCTTCTCTGAAGCATCCGGGTGTCGCTCTATGAATCTCACAGAAGCTGCTTACCCATCATCCTTTGGTCATGCCGCAGCGACAGGTGGGAGGATGTAGAGTACGACGGCTGCTTTCGTGACCGGAGGGGTCGTAGATCTGAGGAGAGGCTTTGAAATACTGCGGGAGCCATCCGAGCGTGGGACAACGAAAATATATGATAACGAATAAAAGACAGAAATGAACCAGTGTTTCTTTTATAGATTAGTCCACAGCGCCGCGGCAAACTTAACGGCATTGCGTCCGAGTCGTGAGCTTGCAGACTAAATTGTGAATAAACCGGCTGGTTGCAATGCCAAGGCAGTAAATACACCTTTTTTTTTTTTTTTAGTTGTCTTCTAGTCTCAAGTGATTCATTTGAATCTTTTAGAAAAATTCCCAAGGAATCGGTCTGACGGGATAACACGCACTTTAGCTTTAAATTGGGTTAGTAATAGTATAGTTTTATTTAATTTATACCCTATTGTTCAAAACACGTTTTTGAAGGAAAGACATGGTGAAGTAATAATACTGTGAAAAATTAAAATAACTACGTTCTGTTTGAATATGTTTGAAACTAATTTATTGATCAAAGCTGAATTTTTAAGCATCATAACTTCAGTCTTTTGTATCACGTGATCCTTCAGAAATCACTCTAATGTGCTAATTTGAGAAACATTTCTAATTATTATCAGAAAACAGTCCGGTTATAGTTTTAT
>NC_056710.1:19766522-19779022 GCF_018831695.1 Puntigrus tetrazona | reverse complement strand
AAATAATGAAAAATAATATATATATATATATATATATATATATATATATATATATATATATATATATATATATATATATATATATATATATAAATTATTTTTATTTGATTATATATGTAATATATATATATATATAAAAAAATATATATATGTATATGTATATATATATATATATATATATATATATATATATATATATATATATATATATTATTTTTCCATTATTTTCTATATATATTTCTTATATAATAATAATAATAATAATACATTATTATTATTATAAAACATTAAAATAAAAATATCAAATAATAATAATAATAAAAAATTGTTAATTATGATACGATATGAGGAGAGATTAAACACAATGTTAATGTGAAATATAAATTGTGTATCAGGGCTTCTCCAATAAATTATTTAATAATTATGTTAAAATGCTTTGAAATGGAATTTTTGTTTCATGAGATTTTAAATCCAAACCTAAATGTTCATATAATTAAAACTACCCGTTCAGAATAGGGCATTTGTTGTAACCAATACGTGATCCGTAAGAGGAATTAAAACCATGATCTTTTGAAAGTTGAAGTAGATTTGATTTGGGATGACCCTCAACCACAGACATGTTGCAGTATTTCCTCAACTGCACAGAACCATTCATATCGGAGGTGTGTTCAAACATAAAAGTTGTCTTTGGGTGGCCTGAAGGAAACTGCTAATTCAAACAGCTGTTAATATGCAGAACACACACTCACAGGATGACTACAATTACAGTACGTGTGTTTCTCACACACACACACACACCCCGATCACACAGCACTGCGTTTATTGGCCAGACACGGAGTGAATAATTCAGCGCTCACCACCCAGAGCGACAGACACACAGACTTCCCTTAATGTTTCCTGCAGGCGTCCCACTCAACATGATTATGTACTTTCCTCACGCTGTGTACTAAAACACCTTCCCACCGCTGCCAAGTTTGGAATTGGATTTCTGCGGCCGGCGCGGACATGCCGCGCGAAAGCTGCGAGGACGGCGTGATAATGCCGCAGCATGGCTGTTGTGCTCCTGACAGGGGTTTCTTCAGGAATCCGGCCCACGGCTCAGATCACTCCGGAGGAGACGTCAAGGGCACCGCAACATTTACACCACCATTATTTATTATCTGACATCTGAAGGATGAAACTTCCTTCCAGATTATCCGAGGAGGAACTTGACTCGACTTTGGGATGACATTATTCAATAATACAACGTGTATATAATAGCTAAAATAAATATTTAATCACAAACGTGGTTAATGAGTGAATAATAAGTTCTGTGAACGGTGCATTTAATAAATATTTATAGAAAGAGATTTAAAATTTCTTAATGTTTTGCGGTTTGCTTTTGCTCGGTAATATTATTACATATTTAAATGTTAGAATCAATTTATCATCGTTTTAACTTTCATTTTAGCGGATTTGTCTGAATTGAATGTTTATATAGAAATAACCGACAACGTCTTTATACGTTTCAAAATCTTCGACGTTCGAGCTAGAACGAACGCAAAGCGCAAATGATTCTTACGATTCAAACGAACGGAGAGTCGGAAAGACTCAAAGCACTGGTGTGAATCGTTTGAATTGCTTTAGTTTAAATATGCATCATCTCTTTTGAAATGGATGTAAAAAAACAGTACCTATGCAAAATATGCGAGTGAATTCTAAAATTCTATAAAAACAAAAGCATTCTAAAATTATATGAAAGTGCTTTGTTTTAATACATATAATGTATATGTGCTTAAAATATACCCGCTTTATTTTACACTATAATTCTGAAATAAAGAAGCAAGTTCTTAACCTGAATTCGTTCGTAACTCTAATTTGTCATTTCTAGTGTGAAATATCAACTCAGTTGCTCAATCAGTTCCCGTCTCCGTTACCTCCAGCTCCGTGAACAAATATCCTGGTGAATATTATATCATCTTTGCACAACCGAAGCAGACTTGCTCATTAGAATAATGCGCCGTGTGGCTCTCCTGTGTGTGTGTGTGTGTGTGTGTGTGTGTGTTACCTGACGTGAGACGTTCTAGACGGTTGGGTCTTGTTCCGTCCTGGATTCGCGCAGCAGTTTCATCTGTGTTCATTTATTCGTCTCACTCCCCGCAGTGACTGTAAACACTCATCCTCAGGTGGAGCGTTTCTGCTTTTAAATCGGTTTTCACACCGAATTTGTAAGTGCAGAAACAGAGCAAATGTGCTAACGGTCTTATTTAGAAACCTCAGTGTGTGCGTGTGTTTACAGTGACGTTTGCTTTTAATAAAAGGTCCTTGGCAACAATTTCTGATAACCGGCGTCATGCATGCACTTTTAGAATGCTTTATAAAGAGGAAAAAAACCAACTATATATAGAACCTTGATTTATGCGTGCTTGATTTGTTAGTTACTCCCGAGAGCGTGACGTTTCTGAATGCTATATGGCATTGAGAGCTAATATAGATATTGCACAGATAAAAGGAGGACGCGCCGAGTGAAATGAAAGCGAGCTGAGTGAATGAAAGTGCCGCTCTTGTGTCTGAATCGTGGTACATATAGATCTGAGCTGTAATTCTCTTTCTGCTGCCGTGATGTCCTTGACAGCAGACGTTGCTGTGGAGTGACGGTCCACGAAGCAGACAGCGGATCTTTCAGAGCTTCATCCTGTTAAACTCACCATCGCTGTGGGGTTGTGTGTGTGTGTGTGTGTGTGTGTGTGTGTGTGTGTGTGTTTGTTGTAATCTGTGTTTTTGTGTGTGTGCGTTTAGTTTCTGCAGGACACTTTGGACGCCCTTTTCAACATCATGATGGAGAACTCGGACAGTGAAACCTTTGATACTCTTGTGTTTGATGCTCTGGTAAGATTTTCAGTACATGTGCACAAATTAAGTTAAAGAAAGTACACATATATATTACAAACACATGCAGACACAAAAAGTGAAATTTTATATATATAAAACTCCAAAATTAGTAAGCATTACAAAAAAATACATACATATATTTGTGTAATATTTATGCTATTACTATTCCTAACTAACCCTTATAATTAATCATAACAATATGCTATTATTCTATTAGTAATACTATTATTAATATAAAATTCTTTCCACTTTCCTCTAAATGTAATATTTACATTTTAAAATTAATTAGTATTAATTAGTATTATTTAACCATATATATATATATATATATATATATATATATATATATATATATATATATATATATATATATATATATATATATATTAAAGTAGCATTTAATATTTGAGTTGTGAAATAGTAGGGTTACCATTAGGAAAAAATATACTGACATATTTTAACAGCTCTCGTATCATCTTAAGTTCTTAAAATTTAAGAACTGTTTTTATTTCTTATGTTATATTTAATAATAATGAATAAAAATGTTATTTTGGCCCAGTATTTAATGTTTTAATGTTTAATATTAAATAAAAAAAAGCATTCTTAATAAATGCATTCTTGTTCATTTTTGCTTAATTTCTTTTTAAATACATTTTTTGTGTGTCTTCTGTTTCTGAAAGGTGTTTATAATCGGGCTGATCGCCGACAGGAAGTTCCATCACTTCAATCCGGTCCTGGAGACCTACATCCGCAAGCACTTCAGCGCCACCCTGGCCTACACGTGAGTATGATGTTCTGCCCTCTCTGTGCCAGCATGAGCTTTCATTTTTTTCTGTGTAACACCCTGTGTTCTGATATGTTTCAGAAAGCTGACAAAAGTCCTGAAGAACTACGTGGATAATGCTGAGAAGCTGACGGAGCAGCTGCTGAAAGCTCTGAAGGCTTTAGAGTACATCTTCAAGTTCATCGTGAGATCCCGAGTTCTCTTCAACCAGTACGTTCAGTTCTCTCTTTCATCTCACATCTGAGATTTATTCGTATCATATCACTCAAGTCCATGGAGTTGGGCTTGTAGTCTGAACCAGGGAATTATCTTTGAACGTCTCAGATTATTATCAACAATAATAGGTTTTATTATTACTACTACTAGATTTTTTTTACATTAAAATATAAAATATTGGAAATTTCTAACATTAATGGCATCACTATTTTTTTCTTTCCAGTGCCTTCAGTACTTAATAATCAGTATGTAATAATTGTTGTATTAATAAGTACTGTAGTAAAAATGTTTATTATTATTATTATTATTAATGCTATCAAATGATTAGTTGCATCCAAAATAAAGGATTTGCTTTCCGTAATATTTGTGTACATTTTATGTATATATAAATACATACACATACAGTATATTTTGGAAATATTTACATTCACATGCATTTATATATTTATATTCTTATATTTTATATATAAATTTTTCCTTATGTATAAATGCACATTTTTATATATATATATATATATATATATATATATATATATATATATATATATATATATATATATATATATATATATATATACAAAATGTGATGTGATTAATCACGATTAGTCAGTACTATTTTTTTATTATTATTATTAAATGCTTGACTATTTTAGTTAAGAATAGAATTTAACAATTCTGTTTGGCATACTATTTAACAGTAATTTAGTATTTTGTTCAGTAGGGTATTTAAATATTTAACACAACAATTCGTCAAAGTGCCAACAATATTTGTAATATAACTATCAATATTAGTAGGAATTTTTATAGCATAGAATTTGTATATAATTATTTTATAGCCATTTTTATGTATAATCAGAAACACTGGCCAAATTATGCCTTACAAACAAAATCAGGACAACTAGATTTTGTTTTGATCCCATTTATTTTGTGCAGCCGCGCTATTTATATTGTGCAGACGGTAACAAAAAGCTAACAGATATGAATAAATAATAAATGTCGGCTTATCCAACATAGTTTCCAAAAGTTATTTCTCTTCCGTCTTCTTAATATGGGTTTCCCAGCCAGTAAGCTGCAGTTGAGGCTAAGAGATGTGACAGCTTGATTGAACGCGCAGATCTGAAACGCCACACCTTTATCAAAGCGAAGTGGCCCGGTTTCCTGACGGATGGAGGATGTGTTCGAGGCGGACAGGAAGCGGAACGGGCAGCGGCTCTGATTTAGGGAGACGGAGGACACGTTGAGTAATGGCTCGGCCTAAATTAAGTTCAGCGCTGGTGATTAGCTTGTTGTCTGCGGGTGAAGTATATGACGGTGTCTCTTTAACTACCTGAACGCTGAGAGCTCCTGACACCTCAGAGCTCTGTGAGAGACACTAATGAGCACAGTCTGATCTGATTGACTTCTCTGCTCGCTCAGACTCGACCTGCTGCTGCTGCTGCTGCTGTTCACCAACTCGGTCCCAGGGCTTCAGACTGCAGTGGAAACCATGAGAAATGTGACCAAAAATAAGTCAGCCTGAGATTGAACAGCTAGCGGTGTCAGAAGGAATATGCGCTTTCTTAAAATGGTCATGAGTTTCGGTGTTTACTGCAATCAAATGATTCTGATGACCTTTAAACCGGCATCCAGAAAAGTCAAATAATCATTTTTAAAGCGAACATGCACATATTTAGCACAAAATGCAGTTGCATGAGCTTTATTACAAAATATACTATTGTGATGAACACTTAAAATAGTGCTTCAATCATTTGTCAGTGTGAACAATTTTGTTCATGCAATTTTTTTTTCAAATTTGATTTTGTGGCTAAGTATAATTTATGCAAAGTACAATTTCTTATTTATCGAATATATCTTGAAATATTGCACTTATGCAAAATACAGTTACTTCTTTCCATTTATATTTAATGGTAAATATGACCTTGGCATTTTTTTTTACCAGTTTTTCCAAATTAATTTATTTGTTCATGCAAAATATAAATTCTTTCCGGGGTCAAATGAGCATTTTTTTTTTTAGACAGCTAGTTTAATTCTCATTTATTTTTGCAACAAAAAAAACTAACTTGATTTTGGGGTTAAATGTGACCCCAGCATGCCTTCATATCTATTTATTAATTTATTGATTGTTGCTAAATAATTTTGTATATTTAATTTTTTTTTAACATTTATAATTGGTTTATTTTTGGTAGATTTTATATGATCTCAGCATTTGGGATTAAATATGACCTCAGTATTTGTTTAACTTGATTTGCTTTTTGCAAAGTATAGTTTTTTAATTTTTTTGACCCCGGCATATTCAACCTCAACTGTTTTTTAAACATTAATTAAAAATAATATAGATACTGTGGTATTTCCCCTTTACTTTAGTACTTAATGGGTGTAAAGCACTTTAGAATAATTAATGGTCAGCTGGAGTGTAAAGAATATATCAATATATTTGACAGACCATTAACTAAGTGTGTGTGTGTGTGTGTCGTCGATGGAGGGCCGGTCTGATGTAAACGCTCTGGATGAGGGCGAGGACGTCACCGTAACCAGAGCACAGAAAATCAGGTGGCGCTAATCGCATCAGCAAAGGCCGTCGGTGAGCGTTTAATGAAAATGTGAGCTCGGGAATCCTCCCAGTGTTTGTGTGGCTCTTTGGAGCGGCTCCGAGACGGCCCGTCAGCTCTCTGCCCTTCAAACTAGATTACGGAGCAATTCATCAATCTGATCAGCCTGTAATCAGGAGCTAGTTTAGAGGTGCCACCGAACAGGTGGGAGTGTGTGTGTGCGCTCGTGTGGAGACTGACACATTGTTTTTGATGTGGATTTGTATGGCTCCGGCTAGTTTGATGTCGCGGATTTGCATTCCGAACACATGTAGAGCGGTCTGCTGGCCCTCTGATGATTTAGATGAAATGATTCTCGCCGCTCGAGCCCCTGATCATCTGCTGTTTGTGTGTTTTCCTTCAGGCTCTACGAGAACAAAGGCGAGAGCGATTTCGTGGAGTCCCTGAGGAATCTCTTCGCCTCGTTTAACGCCATGATGAACAGCAATGCTGAAGGGACCGGCGGGGTGAAGGTGAGAACGCTCTAGGAGCCGTTTTCTGATGAGCTGGATGTTTAAACGCTGCCGTAATAGAGCGATGAGATAAGAGAAAGCGAAACATTTACACACGGGTTCCTGGTGTGTCGTGCAACGCACGAGGAGATGTTTCTCAGAAGTGCTTCATGAGAGGATTGACGTTTCCCCAAAACCTCTATCTACATGCATTTGCGCACCCATATATTCAAAGTTGCTGCTTCTCACTCAGTCTCAGTCTCGCATGACTTAATTTGTCAAACGTGACATTTTTCAATAGTTGGCTAGCTAGCACCTCAAAATGACAAGAAAAAGAACTGATATGTAAAAGAAGTCAAACTATACATTTTATATGCCATTTAATGCGTGTAGCTTAAGAATAGTTCATGTGCTGAATTTCCCTGCCGAAAATTATTATTATATTCTGTTGATTAACATTAGTCTATCAACTTGCTACAACTTAACTCACTATCTTTCATATATTTAATGACTTTTGTAAATTCATAATGACTCATTCTTCATTAGTACTAATTTTATGTTTCTGGTGCGTCATGTACAGTAGCATATTTGAATATGTAATATGTAATTTTAAGAGAATACACTTAACATTTAAAAAAATTAATAAAAAAAAAAAAAAAAAAATATATATATATATATATATATATATATATATATATATATATATATATATATATATATATATATATATATATATATATATATATATATATATATATATATATATATATATATATATATATATATATATATATATATATATATATATATATATATATATATATATTATATATATATATACATACACACACATACATCATGAATGCATTCCATTGGTCAAAACTGTTACAACACATTTCAACAGATATTAAATAAAAAAAAAAAAAAGCTAAATTAAGTTGTAATTTTTTTTTTTTTTTTTTTCATTATACTGTTTCTAGTGACTATCGTTGATTTGATTACAGACCATCTTGGTATTTATTCTGAATCTGTATTGTTAAAAGCGCTATATAAATAAAAGTGATTGATTTATTGATTGCACAAAAACGCAGTACAAACTAATAAACGCAGCCTTGATGAGCATAAAAGTATAAACCAACACCATACATTCCTTTTGTATAAAAAAAGGTTCTCGCAAGAAGGAAGGTCATTTGGAACAACATGAGCAAAATCTGTATCTGAAGGCTCTGTATCTCAGCACGTTTTACCAGAATGCTGCTCTGTTTCTTCTATCAAACATAAATATGTATGTTTCTGTCTTTCACGTGTTGAAGAGTGTGTTTGTGTCTCTCTCTCGTCCCCTGATGTCCTCCTCTGTCCACTGTGGCTCTGGCTTCACAATCTTTAGCTTCTCCTCAAGGTACTCTATCTGTCCTCCTTTCCTCCATCTGTTTCTCCGCTCCTCCTCCTTCATTTGTGTGCAGTTTTGTCTGTCACTGACCTTTCCTGTCACTTCTTTTTTGCATTAACACACCTCTGTTCTAACACACACGCGCACACACACACACACACACACACACACACAAAGCATCAGATCCTCTGGACGGGTCGTGGGTCTGCCTGGAGTGATGCAGGTGTGCCGCTGTTCCCCGGATCTTAGTGCTTTTGTCAGAAAATTAAAAATTGATCTTGTTAAGATGCACTGTCATGGGGAGCAATGTGCTTTTCTCTCCGTTGGCCTTGTCGCAACAGGAAAGCAAGGGACGACGTGAGTGAAACGGCACGTCAGCTTCAAGTACATCGTGTTCACATTCCCTTGTGCTTATTATTTAAACAGTCTGAGCTTGTGCTGGTCTGTTTTAGACTTGTTCATTGGTTCCTTCAGTCAGTCATATATTTGTGTATATATGTGTGTGTGTATATATATATATATATATATATATATATATATATATATATATATATATATATATATATATATATATATATATATATATATATATATATATATATATATATATATATATATATATATATATATATATATATGTATATACGTATATATGTATATGTATATACGTATATATGTATATGTATATATGTATATATATATATATATATATATATATATATATATACATATATATATATATATATATATATATATATATATATATATATATATATATATATATATATATATATATATATATATATATATATATATATATATAGTATGTATATATATACAGTATGTATATATGTACTGTATGTATATATGTACTGTATGTATATGTGTATATATATGTACTGTATGTATATGTGTGTATATATGTGTGTGTGTTTGAAGGGAGTGCTGTAAAACTCCTGGCCTGACTGGTGTGTTGCTATTTCAAAACACATCAAATCAAACGTGAGTTACCGCCTCAGATATTCACTTTTTTAGTAAACACTTGAACTCCAACACCTCATTTTCCAGCAAACTCTCAGGTTAAATCAGACTCTATGTGGGCTGCTGGGAAGAGAATTTATCAAATGGAAAACTTCATAAGCCATCCATCACTGGCTCTGTTGACTCTTGGTTCACACTGCGTTCCGATCCTTTCTTTTTTCCTCTAAATGATTTCAAAGTACGTCAGAATTTGACACCGTGACGGGGATCAAACGGGAAGGAGCCACTTTTAAATCCGGATCTGTAAACTCTCAGGACGCGCACATCTTCAGGTGTGACTAGAATAAAGCCAGGCAATTATCAGTAAAGCTGTTGAGTCGAGTCTTTCCTTAATCAAGGTTTTAAAGCTGCCGCGTGTTGATTTTAGCCAAGCAGGACGGTTTCCTGAAATCTGTTGTTGATCCTTGAACAAGATCCCTGTCAAACTCTTATCAAAGACAGATGAAACTGCTTAACCAGAAAAATGTTGAAGCCGCTATCCAAACATCTGGTTGTTCTGTGATCTATATAAGGAGCAAACATGAACACAAGCCAAGGAAGAGCCAAACAGAGTTATATCACTTGTAGAAACTGATTAATAGACATTCCCAATCTGCAAAAATCTTTTAGATTGACAGGTGTGACATATTTGATTGACAGGTGTCACTTTCACAGATTACGGGCATTTGATTAGATTGATAGAGGAAACATTGGTCCCACTTAATAGCAGTTAGCCTTAACTTACATACTTGCTTTATATTGTATTGCAAAACACTTTTGTTGCTGTAGAGGTGGGATACGGGTAAGGTTAGGGACAGGTTTAGCGCTTTGGGTAGGTTTAAGGATGGGTTAATGTGTAAGGGATGGGTTCATTAATGATGCATTTATTAAATCATATATTTGTTAGTTCAGAGTAATTGAATGCTCAGTGTTTGTCAGTTAAGCAGCGTTAAAAGCAGCAGGCAGAGGAAGGAAGACACATTCTCGTGACTCATCGATCATCTATCGATCTGGCTGTTTGAGAGTATTTCAGTTTTTGTGTTTCATAAGTGTGTTCTCTGCATGAGGTTCATCATTCATCAACGGCCCTCTCCTTAGGCCATTCAGCACAGCTGGATTTGCTCTGAGCGTGGATGGACTGATGGGAATCACAGCCACAGCATCTCTGATAATCATTAAATGAGGCTCTTGACACCTTCATGTAGGTCCTTGAGCAATGTGAAGTCATCGTTCATCCTGTTAGGACAGCACAATTCATCAAAACTAACTCAATCCTCTAAAAAGATTACTTTTTTTTTATTATTATTTTTTTTTTATAGGCTGACTAACTCAGATTTTCCCCTGTTTCTCAGGTTATTTAGCCTTTTTTTTAGATCATACTAATATATATTTTTATTGTAAATTCTAGGGTGCTGCACTGAAATATGTTCCGACTATCGTCAATGATTTGAAACTCGTCTTCGATCCAAAGGAGCTCAGGTGAGTTTTTCAGACATGGTGAATATTCTTCTGTATTTTTTTGAGTCAAGGCTATTATTAACTTATTGCTAGTAGCATGTTTTAGCATTGCATGCGTGCGCGCAGCCAAAAATAAGTAATGAGTGTTTTGCAGCAGGGTTTATGGAGAGTTTAAAACAATCAATAAAAAGCAACTATTTAATTTTATATTTTTAGCTTATTGTACTTTTATTATATTTTGCTCCATTTCGTTATTGTATTTGAATTGTTTTAATTGACTGGATGTCGGTGATATTGAATCCAAAAATATCACTTCTGGAATAAAAAAGTTTATTATTTAAATAAATTAATAAACACAAACAATCAAATGATATTGTTGCCCATTCTGCATTTTGTTTTTAAGCTAAAATGTTGAAGTTATTCAAATAAGAACTGTGTTCAGTTTTGTTTTAGTGTAGTTTTAGTTTTTGTTTTAAATTGTATTTAAATCTTTTTTTTTTCTCATTTATTTATTATTATTGTTTTTTTAGGATTTAAACAAAAATTATTATATTTATAATATACTAATAATTATAATTATTTTCTGAAATGAATTATTTACTAATGATATTGCCAGTCCTGCCTCGTTTTTTTTTTTAGCTGTAATCTGATTGTTTTTTTATTATTCTTTAATTTAATTTTATTTTTAATTAAATATTTTTTTATTTGTATTTTAATTTGTAATTTTAAATTAATTTTTTTACATTTTTATTTTACAAAAATCCCTCTTCCTGCAGCAATCTTGTCTCTCATCCTGTCTTCCTGCCCGTACCGTCTCACTCTCCTTATTTCTCCCTCCATCTTCATCCAGCCGTTTTTCGGTTTTCTTCATGCTGTCTGCCTCGCAAACAAAACCCGATACAGTTATCCTCACCCTGCCTCCTCCTGGCTTTCATCTGTCTCTGCCTGTGAGAGGCTGTAATGAAATCAGGTGACTTCTTCAGTCTGATGGTCCTCAAACCCTAGATCCGATCGTCATTAACATCTTTCAGGGCGATGGAGTTTTGCTCGTATGTCATTACCGTTTCCTCATCGCTTTGCCGCTTAAGCATTTCTCACACGCTTTAGATTCCAAACACAATCGGCGCAAAGTGATCCCGTTGCCGTGGAGACGCAGCGGTCACTCGCCCATCCCGTCTGCTGGTCAGGATAATGCGTTCCTCCCTGAGTGGCATTATAATGGAGTTCTGCAGCTCTTGTGATGGCTAAATTTACTGCACACACACACACACACACACACACACACACAGGGAGAGATGATGGCATGAATCCCGCTGCGTCTCAGGAGTTTAGCTGAAGACGGCCTTTTCTTACCAAACCAATTTTCCTCGACGTGAAATTTTGGCAAGGCGTTTTATAACAGCGGGATTCTTTGTTGGATTGGAGTAATTGTGTTCTTGAGTCGGAGGTGTTTCAGTAGTTCATCATTAACTAGTGCTCATCAGCTGATTTAATTTAAAAAAAAAAAACTGTTCTTCTCTTCCTCTCTCGGAGTTTGTTCTGGTTAAGAGGATTTCATCCCTCCTGTGTCTCTTCAGTCTCCTGCGCTTTTCTTCACTCCCATAAAAAAACAGGGACTTTCTCTTTCCTTTTTCCTTATTTCCTTTACTTCATTTCTTTATTTTTTACTTGCCATTTGTATTCTATTTATTTCCTGACTTTCCTGTGCCTTTTTTCTTTTC
>NC_056710.1:19756522-19761522 GCF_018831695.1 Puntigrus tetrazona | reverse complement strand
TTCTAACACTGGCCAGTGTTTTTGGCCCCAGCAGTACTGGAAAAATGAGATTTGAGAAGTTGTTGAGCTGTAGATTTCACTGAAGGACGGCTCGTCTCAGAGTGTGTTTGTGGCCATGATTCCTCCAGAACGTGCTTTCCAATGCCAACAGATCCACTGGAATATATTACCCACAAATGGGCCTGTCTAACCTGAACAAATGTGTTGAGCGCTCGCGGCTGGTGTCACTTCTTGTTGTTTTTCTGAGTAATGTGTGTGTGTGTGTGTGTGTGTGTGTGTGTGTGTGTGTGTGCTTCAGCACAGATTTGTCAACTTCCATTTATTCTAAACGGATTTAGCTAATGTAAACTTCACATGGTCGTTGACTCACACAAATGACGTGTTTCCAGAGGATTTTGTGTTTTGCTTCCGTCTAATGAGCTTTATTTTGAAGTTAATTTCTGAATTCTGTTTGACAGCGTGTTGATGTACAGTTTTAATGGTTGTTTTTTCAAGACGAGCACGGCTATTACTAACACTCATTCTTGGGCTTTCCGATCTGAACAATAAGTCAAGCTTCACTAATATTTGTCTTACAATGCAGAAACTGATGCCTCGCTGATGTTAATTTGTGGTCCACACAAAACCTGTGATTATGTGCATTTCACTCCAGTAAACATAGACTGATGATTGGCTTTATCATCATCATCATCATCATCCAATTAACAAACACGGTGCCTTTTGACTTGGCGCATAAAGTCTTTATTTATTTGTTTATATATGCATGCATTTATTAATGCGTTATATATGCATTTATTTGTCTAAACATATTTAATTTTTATATATATATATATATATATATTATTATTAGTAGTAGTAGTAATAACCCTGATGGAGCATGTATTTCAACTTTTCCCTGGCTTTACAAATTTAATTTTGGTCTCTAAAGATGAAGATTCAATGCTTTACTCTCTTATTTGGTCTCTTTCTCGCTTTCTAGCCTCAATCTGTTTAAAACCTAGTGTGCTGCCTACCTAGATGGTATTTTAAGGCGCCGTTGCACACATTAGAGCACTTAATCCAGCTTTATTATGATACAGAATGTTTTCTGAAATGAACGCTTCTTCATACGCATTTTCAACAACTGCTGTATCCTCAAGATTTAGGCACAAAACTGAATGCGAGCGAGGATGACTGTGCTTCTAAATGCCCTTCTTTAACTTAATGTAAGGCAGTGGTGGTAAGGCTGAATCTTTAATTACAGGAGCCAGCGGTTGTGTAGTGGATGTTCGGGTCGGTCTCTGTGCGTCTCCTGTAACCTGTAAACACGCTGGATGAATGTTTTTAGCTATCTGAATGCTTGTATTGTAAATGGATTGCTTTAAAAAACGCTTTTTACTCCCTGATCTGTTCTGTCTGACTGAACGGGAGTGTGAAGTGTCTGCTGATGTTAACAAAAGAAAATCGCTCACTCAGTGTGTGTGCTGACTGGACACCCTGAGCTCAACTGAACCTTCAGATTGATCTTTGCATTTAGTTCCTTTACAGCGATCATGCCTTTCTACTCTCAGTTTGACTTGTTCATTTATGCAGCTATTGATTTATTTATTTTTATGCAGTTTATTCATTTTGTTAAAAAATATAAATATAAAATGTATTTATATTTAATTATTGTTTGACTTTTTAAAATTTAATTATGCATTTTTTACATTTGAATGTTTATGCATTTATCTTTTTCTACTTTATCTTTGCTTTCCTTTTTTATTTTTATGTATATTGTGATGTTTAGAGACCAGTCTTAACTCACTGAGAACTATTTTGCAGCTTATTACCACATATTTCCACATAATAATAGTAATAAGCGGTTAAACTTTGTTTGTTCTATTATGCAAGAAAAGAGAGATTGTGAAAGCAACTGAGCAAATATGACCATTTTCAGAATTAAATATTCTAGCAAGTCATATATATATATATATATATATATATATATATATATATATATATATATATATATATATACATAATATAAAAAAAATAGATATTAAAAGATATAAAAACAGTAAAAACATAAATGTAAAAACTTAAAATCCAACAATTGGTCGTGGTTTCAGCCTTGTGCTTTTAATTTTCATTAATTTGGTCATCAGGCTTAAAAAAATAATAATAAAAATAATAATAATAATAAATAAATAAATAATAATAAATAATAATAAATAAAAATATAAATAAATATATATATATATATATATATATATATATATATATATATATACTTGACTTACTAGAATATTTAATTCTGAAAATGGTCATATTTGCTCAGTTGCTTTCACAATCTCTCTTTTCTTGCATAATAGAACAAACAAAGTTTAACCGCTTATTACTATTATTTATGTGGAAATATGTGGTAATAAGCTGCAAAATAGTATATATATATATATATTTGTGCACCAACTGCACCAAATAAATAGCTTTAAAGACTTTCAATGAGACTGAAGCTAATTTTGAAACTGCTTTTTTGGTTTTTATTTGCAGCGTATGTTTTTTTTTATCAGATGCATTTTTTTTTTTTTTTTTTTTTGGGCAGATATGTATTTTTTTCTTTGAGTTAATCTCAGTACTTTGCTTCACCAGTCAGTGCATTGAAAACCACCTAGATTACAAGAAATCTATTGAAATAAGCGGCAGTTTTTGTATGTTTATTGACGACTCCCGGGAATCTCTGATTTCAAAGTTTGTCTTTGAGTAAAATGAAAGAAAGCAGAATCTAGGCTTCGTTTGAGAAAAGCCGGCTCGCTGCTGATGTCAGACGCTGTGATTTATTCTACTGTGACCCTGATTTTAATTCCGCCTGGTAAAGTACCGTCTCAGAGTTCACGGGCGGGTCAGTTATTTAATGCATAAGCGTATTGTGCATGCGGCCGTAAAAAGGATAGCGTGGAGTTATTTGTGAGAGTTTAAACTGTCCTGAACAGCATGATAAATGAGCTTTCAGGAAGGCCAGCGGGAGTTCCTGTGTGTGTTTGCTCCAGTAATGACTCCTCATTGAAGAAAAACAGATTTACATCGATTCAGCTCTCACGCGTTCGCAAACCCCGCCTCCCACGCTGATTGACAGATCATTTCCCACGCCCACTTACCGTTTCATTGATTGCGTGGCGTTTGTTTGGTTTCTTCCCATGTCAGACTACACCTTTCAAGTGCTGTCTTCTGCAAGGACAGAGATAAAGTGGTGACAAAAACACTGCTTGTTTGTTTTTATTAATATATTGTAAAAAATATATTCTTTGTTAGCATGTTCACGTCTATTTCATCTATTGTCTTTTTTAATCAGAGACACTCATTCATTCACATTTTTGTCACTTGCCCATCGTGATACCGTCCCACAACATCATTAGTTTTTTTTAATACTAATAAATATTGTTTAGTCCTACGTTTTTTGCTGATTTGTTTTATTTAAACTGTATTTTTGTCATTATTTTACATCAAGGTTTGCCTCTTGTTTTTTTTGTTTTTTTAAGCTAATGTAAAAGTGAACTTAAAATGTGCACGTTCTTTTTTTTTTTTTTAACTAGGCTATTTAAAAGCAAAGGAAAGTGCGGGAAAGAAGTAAAAGTAAACGGCTGCAAATTTAAAAGCGAAGTTAAACACTGAAAACACTGTCACAACCCTCGTCTGTCACATGCAAATAATGTTATGCCATTTATTTTATTCTTTTATAAATATTTTGTAAACTTAATTTTTAACTTTTTTCCCCACATTTTTCAAGTTTCAGTATGATCTCTTTATTTAATTGTATGTTTTTGTAACTTGATTTTTTATTTTTTTAATTTTTTTGATAAAAAATTTTGTTTTGCGATTTTGATTTATGTTTTCAGTGTCCTTTTTATTTAATTTTTTTTGTAAAGATAATCAGTGTTTTTATGCTGTGTTTACCAATTACTTTGCTTACAAACGGTTAGCTTTAGTTCAGAAGACTAAATATTACTCGTTCATTTTATGCAATGTGACTTATTCTCTTTTTTTTCATCTAAAACAAAATTTTGTGCTTTTGAAACATTCGATTTTCATGTTTTAGGTGTGGTCTGTAGTTACTTATTTATCACTTAAAAACATGTTGGCTAGTAGGGTAATATGTTTTATATTTGAGTTCTGCGTTTGCTCACTTCAGGGTGTGAAGAGATTATTTGAGCTGCTCTGTGTGTGTTTAGACTGCAGAGAGATCCTGCTGCCTTTGATGACGGAGCAGCTCAAACTTCACCTGGAGAGTCACGAGGAGCTGGACTCCTGCTGCCAGCTGCTCAGCAACATCCTGGAGGTGCTTTACAGGAAGGACGTGGTGAGAAGTACGTACACACACACACACAGCTCTCCGCTTCTTAAAGCAGTAGTTCACCCCGAGAGGGAAAAAGCAAAGTGCAATATTCTCTGAATACAAATCTGTATATGTTCCTCCCGTGTCATTCAACTTTTGTGACCTGTTTGTTTAATTAAGGTTCATTAATTTTTGGCTCACGTTCTGACTGTTAATTGGCTCCTGCGGCACTCGAGTGTGTTTTAGCCGGGCAGATATCCAGACATGATGCTCTCTTCTCAGTCATTTGATCAATTACTGCCGTCATGATCAATAGAAAACTTTCTTACCATCTCTGTTAAATGAAATGTCCTTTAGCGCTACTTTTAGAATAAGTGCATTTTTAAACGGCCTCATTTGCATGCTGTGTTTTAGCCAGGTGCATTTAGTATATTCAGTGTTTTTGAATAAGAGCAGTGAAATACTCCACCTCACTGCGCTCTCTTGCCTTTACTTTGGCTTTGTGTTCCCTTCTTTACACTAGGGTTATTACCGTTAACTTAACAAAACGTATAAAAAAAAAAAAAATTACAATTTTTTTCAGCTAGTTTCCAAGCCAGCATTTTTTATATTCAATTAGTTTATCTTGATATACTAAAACAACTAAAACAAAAACTTTAATGAAATAAAATGTTGACTTATTAAACAAATACGATTTAAATTATATAAA
>NC_056710.1:19739022-19751522 GCF_018831695.1 Puntigrus tetrazona | reverse complement strand
AATGTTTGAACAAGTCTGTATTTCATTTTTGCAATTTATTTGTTGGTGAATGTTTATTATGTTTTTACTTTTTATGCATTTTGGTAGACGCTTTTATCCAAATGGACTCATGAATTCGGGTATTTTCTGGGAACTGAACTTTTGACTTGGAGATATTGGTTATTTTTAGCGTTCATGCATTCGCTGGGAATCAAACCCATGACCTTGGCATTGCTAGTGCCATGTTCTACTGTTTGAGATGCTAGAAAATGTGTGTGCATTAGCTATATTTAGTATGCATTTATTGTATTTCATGTACATGTACCCTGAGAATCAAACCCATGTTCTCGGCATTGCTAGCTCCTCTGTTGGTTGCATGAAAGATTTTAGTTCTTTAAGTACGCATTTGTTAAATTGACGCATAAAATATTTAAGTGAAATGTTCTAGTTTTTACACATGACGATTCATGAAAAAAAACCTGTTTAATTACATTTTGCAGCATTGCCAAAGGCAGAAAAAAGCTAAATCCCAACCCCTGCTTTTTATTTATTGTATCATTGTGATTGCAGCTATGTCTTATGTATGAGCATGTTAAAGAATGCATGTTCTGCAGATTTGTGTTGATTGATAGTACAAAGTGTGTGTGTGTGTGTTTGCTCTCTGTGGGCGGCTCTCTCAAGCTGACCTTGTTCGTCAGGGCTCTGTTGCTTGGATTCAGATTTATGCATTAACTTTTCTCTGTGGTTTTGCTGGATGTGAGTGTAGAATTTAAATGAGACTGATCAGCGCGCACACACACACACACACACACACACACACACACACACACTCGTCCTGCATGCAGATGCACACTTACAGTAAAGAAAGAAAGTCAGGTTAAAGTAATATTCTTAAACAGATTTCTACAGATTGATTTCCATATGGATGACACATCTCATCATGTAGTAGTGAAAATAAGAGGCTAAGATCTCATGGATAAAAGACCTAAGAGTGATACTTTGATATTTTTCAACTAATGTACATAAGCAAATACTTAGCGATGCCATGATTAAGCATCCAGAACACTTAGCAGTATGCTGAAAACCACTCAGAACGACCTCTATAGCATCGTGGTTTGCATATTGCATGCTCGGATGACAAGATCTGGAGGATCACTCCAGTTTTTAATGATCTGATGTTAGTGTTTGTCTCTTCATACGTCTCATTGCATTCAGGAGGGTTTTCCTCTCACCGTCAGGATCTGTGCTCGAGTATTTTAGCTCCTCCCATTCCTCTGCAGTAGGAGGGGTCAGCAGGCTTTTGATTGGCTGCCCTGTTTGATTGACATTGCAGGACTTGACGGCAGGTGCCGTTCTGCAGCATCGGTGCAGCAAAACCCTCCTAGATCTACATTCTCACCACATTCTCCCCGCATTAAATATACATTTGTGATGATAGAGAGGCTCTTCGGATTGATTTATTTCTATCTGTGGGTTTTTGCTGACTGTCCTCCTTTAAGTGCTTTTCAGATGAGTTTTTCCAAACTCTCTCGCATGGGAAATACCGAACGGTTGCCGCTGCAAGCATGCATGGGAATTCCCTGCTTAATAAACATGGAAACCCGCACACACACTCCTTCATTGTGACCTGGAGAATTTTAATAACTCTTTCTCCTTCGCTTTGCTGCTGGGAATGAAAGTGAGGCGGAGAAATACATTGAGTAACATTTGTCTCACTGGAAAAGCAGATTAACGAACCTTTTCCTTTGATTTAACACATAATAGGGCTGTTTCTTTCTTTTGTTCTTTATTGTTAAATATAATATGTTTGCTCCAAAATGGCTTTCTTTGTTAATTTGATTATATTTGATTTTACACAGAAGATGCACAGTTGAAGATATTTTTTTCATTCCATTTTCCCATTTTATTGCTGTTATATATATATATATATATATATATATATATATATATATATATATATATATATATATATATATTATTATTATTTATTATTAAATATTTTTTTCTAATGTGTTTTTCTGAAACTTTTTTCACTTTTATCTTTATCCTCACGTCAGGCTTTGTACTAATATGAAGTATTTCCACAGAATCAATGCCATGAACTCTCACCATCTGGAGTGAATCGTAGTCATGGGCTCTGTATTTTTATACTTCTTTTCTTTCTCCCTGCTGCATTGGGTTTATTATTATCCGGTGTAATCTGGGGGGATGAATGGAGAACTTGACGGGGAACAGATCTCACTTTCTTTACAATCGAAAGCTGCTTTTCTCATATAATTACATTTTCGCAATTAGCATCTGCAGTAACAGTAGGGTCCCTGAGATCAAAAAACTAATTCCCAGTGAAAAAGACATCACACTGTCCTGATGTGAGACCGTTGAAAGCATTGGAGGGGTTTAATGTCAGCTACCTTTATTTATTTACCTCATTGCATTGATTTAGGAGTTAAATAGTTTTTTTTTCTCTCCTTCATAAAAGTGGATAAATGTGCAGTTATATCATATGTATGTAATATTAAATAATAATTTGTTTCTACTGCACTTTTTGGCTTTGAATAAAATGCTTTATTTTCAATAGATTTTTTTTTTTTTGCTTTTATTAATGTCTTTTTTATGCCTATAAGCATCAGACAGACTCAGAGCCAGCCTTTTGTATTGTTTTCAAGTTTTATTTTGTATAGTAAATAGTTTTAAAAACTGTATAAAATACACAATATTGCACATAATAAATCAATTGCACTTTTTTTAAGGAACAGAAAACATCTAATCGTCTCTTTAGGCTACAGTAGAGCTATTGAGAATCACAACCACTGTGATACGAGAGGAGCTGAAGTGTGTTTCAGGGACAGAGTGAATTCAGTGGAATGCAGTGGATTATTTTGCCCTTTTTTTTTTTTTTTTTAAAGACTTTGGCACATATCTGCAGATGGCACGCTGTTTTTGGCCTCTGCTGTCACATTCCCAGAATGCTTTGCTCTTGTCGTTCTGTGGGCTGAAATCGGTATCGTTGATGAGATGATTTTAACCCTGTTTAGCTAGATATTTTGATCACCTTAAATGTTCTTTCATGAAAAAAAAATGAACGTGTGATATTTCGGTGTGGGTTTCACTCTGGTTCTGTACACACTGTTCTGTGCATTGCTTTTCACTCACTGTAGTGACAACCGAGTGTTCATTCAATAAAACCAGAAAGGATCTGAGATCGGCTTTTCCAGGTGCAGTGGTTAAAAAGCAAGCCTCGTTTGATGCATTTATTTAGTTTGCAGTGTATATGTGTCCTGTATAATGTTAGGAAAGAACGAGGCATTTTCTAAGAACTGTTTGAGCATAGAAGTACTTGATGATGTAGAAATGACGTGAGGTTGTGTGGGATTCTCATTTTTATCCTATTTTCTTCATCTCTCGCTGGCCGTGTGAGTCCATTTTAATGACAAAGACGTATTGTTCTCTCTGAAATCAAGGTTAAAATAGAAAGAACCATTATTTAAAGTTTTTTTTTCTTAATGTTCAAGAATTTTTGTACTAAAGTATTAATATGAAAATATATCACAAATAGTGCTGTCAAGCGATTAATCGTTATTAATCGCATCCAAAATACGTTTGTTTACATAATTGTGTATGTATATACACACGCAGTATTTCTATGTTTGCATGAATTTCTATTCATATAATTTATATCATATAAATATATTGAATGTTACATTTTTGTTTTATATATATATATATATATATATATATATATATATATATATATATATATATATATATATATATATATATATATATATATATATATATATACGTGCATGTATTTATATATGTATAATAAATATATACAATACACACATTATGTAAACAGAAACATTTAGTTTGAGAGCACTAATTATAAATAGTAAAAGCAAATAATTATTATAATATTAATAAAATAATATAATTAAGTTTTTAATTTAATGTGTGTATGTATATGTATGTGTGTGTGTATATATATATATATATATATATATATATATATATATATATATATATATATATATATATATATATATATATATATATATATATATATATATACATACACGTGTGTGTGAGAGTGTATTACTTATTTTGTCTTAATTTGTTGAATATGACTGTATTAAGGTATTGAAAATTCTGGGTGAAATCTGTTTAATTGTTGTAAAAAATAAGTTCTGAAAGCAAACTCATTTCCATTTTAGACTTATTTTTCTTAATGCAGTTTGTCATCTCTCATTACCCTCTCAGACCTGTAATGCACACACACTTCTTCTTTGCTCTGAGTGTTCAGTGCGGCTGTAGAGTGTGGTCACAGCCAGGATGTGATGTCACACTCTAGGGTTACTGTAAAAATACATTCAAAATAAATTCCAAAAACAAATAAAATATTAATGTAATATGCTGTCCTGTAACAGCTTGCTATTTTATATTGCACCAACAGCTCAATCTAAGACATGTAGATCCTGTATTGGCCAAACTTTTTTTTTTTTTTTTTTCTTCTATATTGCAGATCAGAGTTCGTCATAATCTTACGTGAGCACAGCTATATATTGGCTGCATTACATAACTTCCTGGCACAAAAAGGTGAACGTTTACTGTTGTTTCCTATTTTTATAAGAAGTTGTAATAGAGTGCAACAGTCGGGTTCCAGAAATAAAAATGCAGTTCATTTTCTCCATAGGGAAGTAGATTTTTAACAATAGCTTCCTATAGATAAACGTACTGTGG
The DNA here is from genome assembly GCF_018831695.1 of Puntigrus tetrazona. Taxonomy (NCBI): domain Eukaryota; kingdom Metazoa; phylum Chordata; class Actinopteri; order Cypriniformes; family Cyprinidae; genus Puntigrus; species Puntigrus tetrazona. The sequence continues at coordinate 19,746,803 of NC_056710.1, read as the reverse complement.
GTGCCAATGTCGTTAATCATTGATGCATGCTTTTGTTGAAGCTTTAGGTCCCATTATTTCAACTTGGTGTATTTTAAATAATCATGTTTAACAGTCAAATCCCTTGCAAAGAAAACTACATTACCCATAATGCTTTTCAGAAAACTCCACCCATCAGAGAGTCGCAGTGAGCAAATGGCATCAAACAAGCATTGAACTTAAAATATATTGTTTCTGTTTATTCAATCAATCTTATATTTCTCTGCCGTTTTTCAATTATGCAAGTTGCGATGGTTCATGGGGTTGTAGTTTTTCCTCTCGTTGAAGCTGTTAAGTACACAGTCTTTTACCTTTTTGTCTTATTTTCCAAATGCCTGCTGGCCAAATCATGCTGGTTCATGGCTTTACAGCACTTTAACGAATGCTTAACATCCTTATGGTAAAAATGAATGGGAGAAATACTTCCAGAACCAGCTCTGCTGAAAAAGTGAGCAGGACTAATGCACTCTATAGAAGAAGATCATTTGTAATGAAATCATTTTAAACGAACAGAGTTGAAAATGTTTCTTATAATTTCAATAATTCAATAAGTGAGAGAAGTTTATACATATATAGTGCATCTAGAAAATCTTTAAATGTGATTAATACGAATCTAGAAAAATAAGTCATACTTTTTTTCCTTTTAATTTTCTTTCCTGGTAATAATAGTATATGAAAGTTTGTATGAATTCACAGAGGCTTGTAAGATTATTTCTGTATAAATCCCATGTAATGCGCTCGTTGTGACTTCACCGGCTCGGGCTTGAATAATTACGTCCTCTGGTAAATTTTCCCTTCTCGGTATCCGGTGAGATCGGTGAAGTCCTCTGTGAGAAACATCATCCAGTGCATCTGAAGAGTTGTGCTTCTGTTTAATGCTGTGGTTTCCACGAGGAAGAGAAAACTGAAATGAAAAGCTTGTGTATCGTCTGTGGTTTAAATCTTCCTGATTTCCCAATCCTGCAGGATGACGGCCAAAAAAAAAAAAAAATTATTGATCCAGTTTCACACTCTGTATGAGGGAAATAGTCTCATTATTCCTTTGTTCCTCAAGAGAAAATTCCAATATTCTGTTATTTATATATATATATATATATATATATATATATATATATATATATATATATATATATATATATAAATATATATATATATATATATATAAATATATATATAAATAAAATACTAGCTGCGATATTTCCAAACGTGGTTCAGTACTCGCATCCATAAAGTACCAAAAGGACCAAAAAAAAAAAAACTTGATAGGATTTTCCTGAATCGTCCTGATCAAAAAACTCAGATGAAGTGAACAGATGCTCCTGTAGCGATGCTCTCTGTCTCTGAACTCCTGCACTGATAATATGATGGTCAGCTGTGTGTAATCCTGGGGTCACAGAAACCAGAGTTTCCAGCGCGCGTGTTTCTTGGCCTCTGCTTTGGACTTGCGTTTGGGCGTGGAGCCGATGGTCTCCTGAGGATAGGGCAGAGGGGGGAACGAGGACTCGTCCGCGGGACACAGTCTCTTCATCAGAGGCTGGAGCTTATCTTCCTGCAGTTTAAAGTCCAGCTCAACGCTGCGGCACAAAACACAAAATACAAATACAGGTTCAGATTCGATCGGGGTATTTAACAAGATAAATATGTGGTTTCTTGAATGAAATGGTGTCTAAAATGATATTTGACTTTTTTTTTTCTTTGAGATGCACAGATGAATTGTGCACAGTAAGACCGAGAATGTACACAAATGGATAGATGGACAGAGACATGGACAGACAGACAGAGACACAGAAAGAGATGGACAGAGATAGAGACACAGAGAGACGAACAGACGACAGAGACACAAGAAGAGAGACGGACAGACAGACAGAGACACAGGAAGAGAGACGGACGGACAGACAGACAGAGACACAGGAAGAGAGACGGACAGACAGACAGAGACACAGGAAGAGAGACGGACGGACAGACAGACACACAGGAAGAGAGACGGACGGACAGACAGACAGAGACACAGGAAGAGAGACGGACGGACAGACAGACAGAGACACAGGAAGAGAGACGGACGGACAGACAGACAGAGACACAGGAAGAGAGACGGACAGACAGACAGAGACACAGGAAGAGACGGACAGACGGACAGAGACACAGGAAGAGAGGACAGGACGGACAGAGACACAGAAGAGAGACACAGACAGAAGAGAGAGGAAGAGAGACAGACAGACAGACAGATAGAGAGACGGACAGACAGACACAGGAAGAGATGGACAGAGATAGAGACACAGGAAGAGAGACGGACGGACAGACAGACAGAGACACCGGAAGAGAGACGGACAAACAGACAGAGACACAGGAAGATAGACGGACAGACAGAGAGACAGGAAGAGAGACGAACAGACAGACAGAGAGACAGGAAGAGAGACGGACAGACAGACAGAGACACAGGAAGAGAGACGAACAGACAGACAGAGAGACAGAAAGAGAGACGGACAGACAGAGACACAGGAAGAGAGACGGACGGACAGACAGACAGAGACACAGGAAGAGATGGACAGAGATAGAGACACAGGAAGAGAGACAAACAGACGACAAAAACACAGGAAGAGAGACGGACAGACAGACAGAGACACAGGAAGAGAGACGGACGGACTGAGAGAAAGACAGAGACATGGACAGAAAGGGACACAGACAGAGACGGATAGACAGAAAGACAAAATATCTACTCATTTCACTTCAACATTCATGAAGAAAATGAATTCTATTTTTAGACCGAAAACAATAATAATTTTATTACTATTAGTTTTCCTTATAAAAAGGTTCAATTTTCATTACACAGAAATATATTTTGTAATGATCGCTTCATTTTGATTTGGATTTACATCAAAAGGCTATGAGCCATATTAAATAGTTTCAGACTAGTCTTTGTGTGTTTCTTTGCTTTAGCTCGTCTTAAGCATTTTTCTTTCTAATCTTCACATGTAATGGGTTGAAGGACGCTAACGGAGGCTAACGGAGGCGCAGTGGAGTCTCCAGATGGTCTTAAGCAGTGATTTAAGATCTTCAGGTTCAACAGATGAGGAGCTTAATGATCTGCAGTGTATTTCACTAGGTTTCTCTCGGTGTAGTTTATAGATTAGATGTCGCTGGCCGAGTGTACGTGTTCGGTCTCTGCGGGTGTTGCATTGTGGGATTTATCCTCTGGATCAGATAATCCAGCGTCCTCCACACATCTGATTCCTGAGATCAGTCACCGTTAGAGAGAAGAGATGGAGAGAGGGATTATTTCTCTTCCTTACAGACCTGTGCGCTAGATCTGAGCTGCTTTTTGTGTTTGAAGTTATGAAAAGTGGTCGAATGAGTCATTTTCAAAGGACTTGGAAAATAGTTGTCAACTGAATATAAGTTTTCCAAAACTCGGCAAGTCTGCTTGGAGCTGATTGTGGCTGATGGTTGGGGTAATGTTGATATCTGTGATGTGACGCGATTCAATTCAATTCTTTATTATAGTTATGTTTTACACAATTTTACTTTTTACGTGTCCGTTATCCATTGTTGTTAAATTTTTGAACTGAAATATGAAAAATGTTGAATTAATTTAATTTAGTTTTATATATTAGTGGTAGATGTAGAGGTAGATAATAATTGTTCATTTATCCATTAGATCAAGGAAGCATGACAAGGAAAAATGTAACATTTGAAAGTTAGTTTTTATATTAATTTAATAATTTCTTCCTCAATAATAATTTATACAATTGTTATAAAAACAAGGTGTAGTTATTGTATAATTGAGTTTTTGTATAAACAAAGCATTGGAAGTCATGCAGAACTTGCTATAGTTTACATTATTATATTAATAATTATATGTAATATCTGATTACTCTTCCATAATAATAATAATAATAATAATATAATAATATATTAATAATTTGGGCTATACAAGATCTGTTAATTACATTCGTATTGTTAGAGGAAGAATTATTTTATATTTAATTTTTATTTTTATTCAAATGTATCTTTTTCTGTTCTTGAACTATGGTCAAGGGGTGATTTCTTTTGAGTCAAGCATTATATTTGCACCAAGGCATTTTTACAGAAAAAAACCCCCCAAAACAAATCTTGCTGATCTTCTTTTAGAGAGTTCGGTGTCATGTCCAGGGAGTGCTAATGAAATGAAAGACTCCTTCGTCTCTGGCTGTCAGAGTGTTCAGATTAGCAGATAGAGACAGACGCTGCAAGCCCTGTTCAATATATATCTGACGAATGTGACACATCCACTGTGACGAGTTTATTTTGCAGACGCCATTCAAGATGAGAAATAAAGTCTTTGAATCGCAGTGCTTTCCTGTTGATTTCATGCACCAGATTGTGCAAAATGTCTTTCAGAAACATGTTGAATTTTGGATTATAAATGCACCGAACTGCATATTGTCAGCCAGGCTATATTTAAACCTGCGTTTGTGTTGAATCTGTTGAACAGGCTCAAGAGTGGAATGTTATGTAAGGTGTGTGTGTGTGTGTGTGTGTGTGTGTGTGTGTGTGTGTGTGTATTTGTTCGTTGTGTGTCTGGCCTTTGCATTCAGGCGCAGCGCATTGCAGCAATTAACAAATTAATCACACAGCACAACCTGCTAATTATGCCCTTATCAATATGACCATGTTCTCGCTACAGAGACACGTACAAATCACTCATTATCTCAATAAGTCTCAAGAAGCTCTTTGAACAAGCCGCTTTGAGTTCCTCTAAGAGCGGCGCGCAGTCGCTGATCGTTTGGTGCTAGTTTATTGCTCTTTGTAGTTTACCGTCGGAGGAAAGACGCCGCTTGTTGGGATCATCACAGCCCTCTCAACTAATATGGTTTTTATTTATTCGGTGTATTTTATTGTTGTGCATGTCTGTGCTTTATATAAACTCCCCCTCCCAAATAAAAAAAATTGGAAAAACGTTATTATATCTCTGTCTGCCAATAGATGGATAGACAGGAATATAATTATTTTAAACACTTTTAAGTGAATTTATTTTTAACAATTAAATTCTGTTAACAAAATATATTGCTATTGAAATATAATACTAAATACATTTATTTATATATTTTTATTAATTATTTATGTCAATAAATTGTTTAGTGATTGCTAATTCATAAATAAAAAATATACATTTATAATTGCAAATAATATATTTTTGGAAATGGTTGGTTTGGAAATTCATCATTTATAATGTCTTAACTTACAGTTTTATATAAATTATTCTTAAGTTTTTGTTTACATAATAAATTAATAAGTTTGTGTGAAAATATTGAAAATATTTGAAAATTTAAATGTATATACTTTTATACATTTATATTTGTATATTTTATATTCTATATAGATATAATTAATATAAACATAACATATATTTTTCTTAAGTATTTACATGCATTTATTTTTCAGTAAATATTTGTGGTTTTAAAATTGAAATCAAGTTTGTTTCTAAGCTCTATTTGTAAATGTACTCACACCGATTCTCTCTGATTTATCTGTGTTTTTTAAGAAATGACTCTCAGAGTTGTGTTGTGAAAAATCACTTTTAGATGTGAAGAATTAAACTCATTTTTGACCTCATAAGCTCTTCATATTTCCATTTAATGGGAGCAATAATTCTGTTCTGTGAGTCGACGTGTGGCTCTCTTTCTGTCGAGGCATGACATACGTGTCAATGCTCACAATTTCTAGCTTTCGAATCGCAAATCAATGTTTAATATTTCTCTCTGGATCAATACGGTTCTCCACAATATAAACCAGAGCATCATTAGAGAGGAACGCAGTAAAGTGGCTGTCCAAAGAACATCGATATTTCATTTGCATTAGTGAAGAAGAGCGTTGAGCCAAACATGACGTGGTTCTCGTTTGACAGACCTCTCTCTCTCTCTCTCTCTCTCTCTCTCTCTCTCTGTCTCTCTCTCTCTCTCTCTCTCTCTCTCTCTCTCTCTCTCTCTCTGTCTCTGTCTCTGTCTCTCTCTCTCTCTCTCTCTCTCTCTCTCTGTCTCTCTCTGTCTCTCTCTCTCTCTCTCTCTCTCTCTCTCTCTGTCTCTCTCTCTCTCTCTCTCTCTCTCTCTCTCTCTCTCTCTCTTCTCTCTCTCTCTCTCTCTCTCTCTCTCTCTCTCTCTCTCTCTCTCTCTCTCTCTCTCTCTCTCTCTCTCTCTCTCTCTCTCTCTCTCTCTCTCTCTCTCTCTCTCTCTCTCTCTCTCTCTGTCTCTCTCTCTCTCTCTCTCTCTGTCTCTGTCTCTCTCTCTCTGTCTCTCTCTCTCTCTGTCTGTCTCTCTCTCTCTCTCTCTCTCTCTGTCTCTCTCTCTCTCTCTCTCTGTCTCTCTCTCTCTCTCTCTCTCTGTCTCTCTCTCTCTGTCTCTGTCTCTCTCTCTCTCTCTCTCTCTCTCTGTCTCTCTCTCTCTCTCTCTGTCTCTCTCTCTCTCTGTCTCTCTCTGTCTCTCTCTCTCTCTCTGTCTCTCTGTCTCTCTCTCTGTCTCTCTCTCTCTCTCTCTGTCTCTCTGTCTCTCTCTCTCTCTCTCTCTCTCTCTCTGTCTCTCTCTCTCTCTCTCTCTCTCTCTCTCTCTCTCTCTCTCTCTCTCTCTCTCTCTCTCTCTCTCTCTCTCTCTCTCTCTCTCTCTCTCTCTCTCTGTCTCTCTCTCTCTCTCTCTCTCTCTCTCTCTCTCTCTCTCTCTCTCTCTCTCTCTCTGTGTCTCTCTCTCTCTGTCTCTCTCTCTTTCTGGTGTTTGCGTGGTTTACTTCATTGATCGTTCGCGTGTCTCCTGCTCTCCACCCACGACTGTTGTCAAGCGCGAGAGTCCTGATGCCGTTCTGTTTCTGAGCTGCTAATTAGAAACTGAAAGCCGTTGATAAGGGCTCTATTGCCCCGCGTGGCGCAGGCTCTCCTTCCCTTCATCCCTGAGGATGAGGAGTGGTTTGATCTGGCTCTGCTCCTCCTGTTTAAGCTCATTAACGTCGGAGGTCTTCTCATCTCGGCGTTTACACAGGAAATGCATCACTGTGGCGGTTAAGTGTTTGCTGTGACCTGATGCTCGTCACATCAGAACAAATTGTGTGTGTGTGTGTGTGTGTGTGTGTGAGAGAGAAAGAAAGAGAGAGGTAATGAAGTCAGAAAATACTGGAGAAACATTCCTCCCACATCTCCAGCTCATTGGTGTCAGTTTCCACTGTGTCTTGTCTGTTCTCGTGCCGATCTCTGGATAATTTAAGTCTCAGAACTTTTTTTTTTTTTCTTGACCCACTTTCAACTTTTTTGGTTGTTCAAAAAACATCTAAAGATCTACAAGTTTAGCCTTGTTTAAATATCTTCCGCTTTTTAACACGATATGCACCAAGTTTAAAAAAAGGTCAGTTTGAGTGCATGAACCTTCCCACAAATCTTTCCTAACCAGCAATTTTTTGTTATATTTATTAGGTTAATATATTAATATTACTATTTACAATATATTATTTTTAATTTAATTTTTAAATAACAATTAATATATAATATATAATGACTTAATATATAATTAATATAATTTTACTTATGAATAAAAATGTATAATGATTCATTTACATCACCCACAATTTTTCCTAGTAAATTGTATGCTTTGTTACTTATATGATCATTTTAAGATGTTTTAGTGGTTAAAGTTTAGTTGCAAAATGTTCAAATGATCTGTTCTAAGGAATCAAAACATGCAACAATTAATTTGCTTCATCAGAAATATGTGATTTGATTATTTGGTCAATATGGCTGCATATCGGTG
>NC_056710.1:19731522-19736522 GCF_018831695.1 Puntigrus tetrazona | reverse complement strand
TCTCTCTCTCTCTCTCTGTCTCTCTCTCTCTCTCTCTCTCTCTCTCTCTCTCTCTCTCTCTCTCTCTCTCTCTCTCTCTCTCTCTCTCTCTCTCTCTCTCTCTCTCTCTCTCTCTCTCTCTCTCTCTCTCTCTCTCTCTCTCTCTCTCTCTCTCTCTAAGGTATTAATACAGCTGTCCATCATACTTTGCTTCGCTCTATCTACAGATTAAGCCATATCTCTCGAAAGTATACACACACACATGCTTACGATACACTCTAAGTAACCTCCAGCTTTACTGTGGTATCCCTGTAGTATCTATAGCAACCAGCGGCTCTGTATAAAGCTGGGGTTTGAGCGTTAGCATGGAGAACATCATTACTCCAGCAGAGAGAGAGATCTGCCGGTGTCTCTTAAACATCTCTGTAATATCATCAGCTCCACTCCAATGGAATTCTGACACTTCCACTGCTGCTCTCTGTGTGTGTGTGTGTGTGTGTGTGTGTGTGTGTGTGTGTGTGTGTGTGTGTGTGTGTGTGTGTGTGTGTGTGTGTGTGTGTGTGTGTGTGTGTGTGTGTTTTAGTAATCAGAGTAAGACTGATGTTATCGCTGACTTCCAACAAAAACTTCTCAATATCTATGTCAGGATGTGTTCCTTGATATGATAGTCTTTTTAAAAATTATTCTTGTCAAAAAAAGCTCTTTAGTACAAATTCCTACTATTAAATTAATGCAAATATTCCATAAATAAAAAAACCTTAACTATACATACTAACAAATAATTTCTGTGCTAATCCTCTGAACTTCTTGCAGAGAAGAAAAAAGATAGACTGTGAGGAATAAACTAGTAAATTGTGAGAAAAATTGCATTTTTATGATTTTTTTTTTTGTGTGGTGATTTTCGTAAGTTATTCGTATTTAAAAAATGAGCTTTTTTTTCATTATTATTTTCATTTGAATAATTAGCAATTTAATGACTAATGACATAATATAATACAAATGCATTATTATTTAAATAGTTATACAAATCAAATAGAATGATATACATTTATGTGCATTTAGAATTTATATTGCAATATTTTATTTTTTAGGAAGAATTGTGTGTGTGTGTGTGTGTGTGTGTGTGTGTGTGTAGTGCTATGTATGCATATATCTTTCTACCTTATCTAGCCTTAAATGTAAACATTATTACCAGAAATCAGCTTACTGTTCAAATCAACATCTTAATACTTTAGGAGGAAACTGAGCTGTGTTTTCTGTGTGTGTGTGTGTGTGTGTGTGTGTGTGTGTGTGTGTGTGTGTGTGTGTGTGTCCTGTCAGATCAGGCTTCGTATTTTGCAGTCCCTTCCAGCGGTCACTATTAAGCAGTTATCTCTCACCACATATAGCCTTGGAGATCTGTTTCCCATGCGGACAGACGGACACATTAAGAAGCGCAGTCTAGTGTGATGAAACGTGATGACATGGTTACCGCGAGAACAAAGCGCAGAAGACCCATTCTAGCTCCAAGCAGCTCGACTTCAAGTAAATTGAATGCTGCTAAATCCTCTTTTATGGCTGCGTGATCTCTTCCCTCTCATGAGTTCAGTGATCACCCCAGGGAGGAAAAAATCAAATTAATAGAAATTGTCTTCGTGTACTATTTTTCATATGAATAACATTAAAGAAATGGTCAGGGTTTGATAGAAATTTGCACTCTGACCAAAAAAAAAAAAAAAAAAAAAGTGCAGATACAGTATGACAGGGATCTTAACTTTACCACTCAAATAATTTACTAATATATTTTTTATAATAATTTTTTATATATTTTTTCTTAGAACATTTAGATTTTTTTACTACAGAATATATAGTATTTATGGAAGCTTGCAAAAAATAAAAAGCAATACATAATTCCAAAAGAAACAAAACTTTTAGAAATAATTTTTAAATATAAAGTTATTTATTTTTTGTTTCATTGTGGAAACTAGCTTCCATCATTTATTGCTTTTTGTTTAAGCCAGCATATATATTTTTTTTTCTTTTCTAATTTTTATTTTGTCAAATATTTCAATTTAGCTTTATTATTATTCTTATTAGTATGTTATATTTTATATTTGTTATATTTATGCTATATACTATATTCTATAATTAAAAACAACTGTAAATATTGTGTAGTTTATGATTAAATTCTGACTGTTTAACAAGAATGCGAGCTTCACGTTTCTGTGTTTAAGCTCTCTGAATTTTAATGTACGTATGATTTTTTTTGCAGCAAGCGATGAGTTATTTGTCCGTGGAAACCGAGCTCATGTTGCAAATGCTGTCGATTGAGCTTAACTCGTATCGATCCGGGAGCGTTCTTTAAGAATGTCAGCCATAGGAAGATCCTTCCGAGGGACTGAGTATGGAGTGATGGAGAGATAATGATGCAGGAAATGAGAGCCGGAGAGAAAGTGCAGAGGGATGCTGAAGGTTAAACTGAAGCCTGAAACGCTGTGGCTCTCTTCCAGAAGCTCGTGAGCTGTACGCTGTCTGCTGGAAGGATAGTTGGGCACGACTGTCTAAAACATGTGCGATAGTTTAATCCATTTCAGAGATCGGAACGAATGTTCGGAGAGACTTTATTTACAGTTGATTAAAATAGATTGTCAATAGATCGACTGACCCACCGTGATTTCTATGGACAGTAAGAAAACCTCATGTTACTCTGTGGCCTTAACTACTAGGTACTTGCATCAAAAAATAAATGCATTGTACTTATTGTGTTTATATTGTATATACACTTTTGCTGCTGTTGAGCTGGTATATATATATATATATATATATATATATATATATATATATATATATATATAATATAACACAACATATAATCACAATAAGTACAATGTATTTATTTTTAAATTTTATATATATATGCACATACACACACAAAAATACAATGTATGTAGGGCTTTGTATCAAATGATTGATTTAAATGTAAGACCACCTAATATATAGTGGGACCAGAATTTCTATTAGTGTAAAAGTGTGTGTGTGTGTGTGTGTGTATGTATGTATATATATATATATATATATATATATATATTTATATATATCAATTTTTTTTTTTTTTACTATATTAATTATTTTATATTTATATATATTTTTACTATATTTATTGTTTGCCAGTTTTACCCATATAGTACTTATTTTACTACACGGGCTCCATGCTTCATGCGCACTAACTCGGGCGCTCGCGAAGGTTTGGAGCACAGCCCTCTCCTGAAGGACACACATGTATTGATTCAGAGCAGCTGAGACTCAAGAGCAGTGATCGGACCTCATGAGATTTTTCCTCCCTAACATATTATGCTAAGTAGAACACTTAGCTCCTTCAGACTGAACTCTATTAGCACGATTCATGTGGATGTGAAGCCATTCTGTGTGTCATCGGTGTAAACAAGAGTAGGCCTGCTCCGTGGAAGACCGTATTTCTAAACGCTTGCACACAAGATATAGGAAGCTACTTTTACTTTTTATGCTACTTTAAAACTTTGCTAAACTTTCATCCATGTTTCCAACATTAAACATGCAAAGTAGATTAATAATATTGAATATGGCATCTAAAATGTAAATGGGGGTGGAAAAGTCATAACTTCTATAAAGAACGTCTCTTTGGTTTTGAGACTTTAGTCTTTGCAACTTTAGACTAGTAACACTCTAAAGAGAAAGGACAATTTGAAAATTTAAATTTGACGACCTCTTGAAATAAATATATATTAAATGTACAGCAAATCAATAAAATAAAATAAATCTTACATAAATTATATGGTATTGTATATATATATATATATATATATATATATATATATATATATATATATATATATATATATATATATATATATATATATATATATATATATATATGTATATATATATATATATATATATATATATATATATATATATATATATATATATATATATGTATATATATATATGTATGTGTATATGTATGTGTGTGTGTGTGTGTGTATATATATATATCTATATATAATCTGAATGTCACTAAGTGATAGGATCGTACGAGTTCTTTAACTGTGGGCCTGATCGCTCATGTACTGATCCGTCAAGCGACCGAGCTCATCCGGAGTGATTCCTGCTCTCTCCTGTCGAGTGTTTTCACCGGGCCGCGTGTAATTAGATTGAGTTTAATCCTTCTCTTCGTTTCAAAGAGAGCCGCTGAGTTTGTGTGTGTGCCGCTCGTCTCCTCGCAGGAGCCCGTGTCACTTTGACGCTTTCTATCTACAGCACTGTTTAGCTGTCCTCTGAGACGATCCTCACACTGATGCTCTTCCGTCTGTGCTGCACGTCAGGATGAAAGCGCTCTTTTTAGCTTTGCATGCATGTTAAATGGCTAGTTCTCCCAAGAAAAGCACAACAGGCATCACGGAAGTCCTTCGTATGACTCATGTGATTTCAGGTCTTGTGAAATCGTTCAAAACTCAATCCTGCTTTCCGCACAACAAGCTGTCATGACGATTCCTACCTGTCGATTACCCAGAATCCCTCATGCACGTACTTCAGGTGTCATTGTGCTTTAAGAGACAAAAACACTCTGTGAAGAACGCTTAACAGCTTGACCTTCACACACTCAGACACACTCTCCTGCTGCGGCTTCTTAAGGAAAATGAGCACGTCTCTCTTAAGTTCACTCCAGTGCTTTAGAAAAGATAAGAATGGTGCTCGCTGATTATTGTTGGAGTTTGGCTGTTAAAGTTTCCATCAAAAATGCTGAAAGATTTTGTGTTTTCTGAATATTTCAAAATAAACAATTCTTGGAAAAATTATTATTATTATTATTAAGGTATATTTGTAAAGTAATACAAAAGTTTTTTGTTTGCATTTATTATTTATATATATATATATATATATATATATATATATATATATATATATATATATATATATATATTTGAAATGTCTTATAAAACTTCATATATAATATATTTTAATATTTATTTAGTTTTAAGGATTTTTAGGTGTTTTTAAAGGGC
>NC_056710.1:19701522-19726522 GCF_018831695.1 Puntigrus tetrazona | reverse complement strand
TCAATATAATAATTTATGTCTTATGTTTTAGGAAGGGCTCGTTATGAGAAATGAAGCAGCTGAGATGTTGCTGCAACAGTAGACAAATTATGTTTTTATAAGCCAATTATGTGTGTGTGTGTGTGTATATATTAAAGCATGACCAAAAAACTTATCCAGGACAATGCCTGGAAGAATGTTTAGATGTTTAGGTTGTTCAAAGTACTAAGTCTTTTGAACAGTCTGTCATGTGCTTAAAATTGAACTGGAAATTAAGTGCTGGGCGTCCGGCCAGAGGAGAAATGACCCCAACTGTCACGGATGGTTCCTTGCTGCTACCGTCGCCTCTGGCTTGCTTAGTTGGGGACACTTAATTTCTAGTGATTATCGTCGATTTGATTATTTGATTCTCTTCATTTTAATAAAAAATTCTCCTATTTGATACTGTTCAGGGCTTTGATGCAATCTGTGAAGCGCTATATAAATAAAAGCGATTTACTGGTGCATGTTTTTAAAGAAATTATTTGGTTGGTTGAATTTTGTTGCAATGATTTTGTTTCAACAAATCACTTGATGTTAGTGTTTGATGATTAACTAATGCAGAGCACACGTTTACTGTGAATCATAGTTTCTGCACAACCGCTAGCGTCCTCTTCGATCCTGTAGCATGTCTTTGTCTGCAGCACGCTTTTGATCACGTTGAAAAGTACTACATCACGCCAGCGGTAATGTAACAGATGTAATTATGAACACACTCACCTAGGTCCTCCAGTCACGCTGTCTTTTGTCACACGAATGACATTTCTGAGTGTGTGGAATGAGACTAATGTTGCGTAGCCACACAAGCATAAACTGTTTCTGCATTGAATGCAGAAAAATGCACTTCTTCAGACCTGAGCTGGGGAATTGAAAACTCGTTGCATTGCCTTGAGAATACATTAAAATATTACTTGAAGTGTAATATCTGGATAAGAATAAGAAACCTCTGAGGCGTTTGCTCAGGTAATGTTGGAAAATTCCCTCTCTGAAACCAAAGTCGAGTTGCATTTGTTTTGTCAGTGCTTTTTTTTTTTTGTATAAAGCATGCTTTTAGACTTGATGTAAGTGCTAATACACTGGCTAAAATTAATAAAGCACCAGATAATGTGTTTATATTATGCAAAATATGTTGTTTTGATCAGTCAGCGGTCCATTGTCCCATGGTTCTTCGAGTTTGTGCTCGAGCGGATCTCTAATCATCCTCATGATGATGTTGTCTAGTCTCCTGATCATCCTCTGGATCAGTTGTTTACGAAACCCTCTTGCTGTGACCTTAATTGTGCTTCAAGTATATAAAATAGACATGTAGTCTTGCAGGTAATTAATGCCGTTTTTAATCACTATCCTGGCGGGGTTTTGGTGCTTGCATCCCAAAGCATCTTTAGGGAAATAGGTGTATGAATATGCAGGAAAATAAGTCTATTTCCTGTGCAAACTCAAATTTTTCATTTCCCTTGACCTAAACGGTTTCAAACATTAGATTTAGTCCTGTTTCTCTCTAAATTGCATGCAAACTGATCTCATAAGGGGCTTACTTAATGTTGTACAGTTTTGTGTGTAAATGCTGTACTAATCAGTATGTTATGCTTAGCTGGGTGGGATAAAGCTAAATGTGGCATTGGAATATTTTAAAGCGATAGTTTAGGCTGATTTGCATGATATCCTGCTGTGGGAATGAGCTGGTTTATCATTGATTGGCTCTGACTGTAAATATTCAGCTGTTATGCATGTAAATATTCTGCTTGTGAAACTTACTAGTTAGTGTCTGTGATATTTCCTGTTAGGAGTCGAGTTTCATCAAATACCCTGCGTAATCATCTTCTTTGTGAGGTACATTTTATCGTCTCTTTCTACTCTCTTAAAAAAGGTTTGTCATTGTTTAATGCCTCTGCTCCGATTTGGAGCGGATTCAATTGTTAGATTAAATAGGCGCACTCGAAAGTTTCGAAAGCTTTTGGCATCGTTAAATAAGTAGTATTTAGAAGGCCTCTAGCAAATTTCCCAGGTTGAGTCCAGGTGATAAAAGTCAATATGAAAAAGAGAGCTGCTCTGAAAGTCTTGCTAACCGACCAAAGATGCACTTATCCATCCTAATTATACCTGCTATAGTAGTCGGTTTGAGAACCAAACAGTTCTTGGGGGTGATTTAATGCCTCGAAAACCATAGAGACAATGAAAGTAATCAATCTTTGTCAACTTTCCGAATAGTATCCATTGGTTCGTTGAAGCTTTCAACACATTGTAGTTGTAAATGTTTAAGCAAACCTGTAAGGAAATGCAGTTCTGTTAACACATTTTTATTAAAGAAGTGTTGCTCTTAAAGTCTTACTTACCAACCAAAGATTTACTTATCCTTTCTAATTAGACCTACTATAGCTATAGAACCAAACAAACTAAAATTGATGTGATGTTTTTGTTGTTAGAGTAGTTTCATGTATATCATGCATAAATGCATTGGAAACTACCAAAGTAATCCAACTTTCTGAACAATTCTTTTTCATATTGTAGGTGGCACGCATTTTAGATTTTTCAATTACTTTGTCACAGAATTTCATATTTTGAAACATAGTGCTCCACTTAAAGTTACTAACCAACCAAAGCTGTACTCATCTATCCAAATTACGCCTAGCTGAAATACTTTTTTCTATTTTGAAAATGTTTGTTGTGTCATATGCATAAACACGCCAAAGTAATCCATCTTTAGGTCACTTTTCTGGAAAAATGTGTATTTTGGTTCACTGGCGCATTCAACACATTGCAGTGGGCACGTGTTGTGAATGTTTGGAGAAACCTGTCTTGAAATGCAAATGTGCTTTTTTTTTTAACAACTTTTTGAACAATGTGCATTGTAGCTCATTGGCTCTTTCAGCACATTGGGGAAACCTGTGGAGAATTGCACTTCTGCTTGTAGTTCTGCTGGCACAAAATTGTATTTTTATGAAATATAGTGTTTCCTTTAAAGACATGCTAACTATCCGCAAGTCGCATCCATCCTAGTTTGAGGAACAAGCGATACGTAGGACTGACATAATATTTTCTGTCTTAGATTAGTTGCTTGTATGCCAAGCATAAATGCATAACTAAAGTAATCCATTGTGGTTCAACACATTTGGCCGCATTTTGGACGCATTTGGCCTTTTTGGGGAAACCTATGGGAAATTGCAATTCTGCTCTACGTGGTTCTTTTGGCACAGAATTTCATTTTCATTCTTTGCAAGCTGGTTATATTACATCGTCTTACCCTTCTCTATGAGCTTCTCCTTTTTCCAGCTCCTGAATGACACCCAGCAGCACTTTGATGGTTTCCTGGCTGGAGCTGATCATGTTTTCCATGGCCTGGAGCTGCGCTTTAACATCCCCATCCTGATTGACAGGCACTATCTGCTTGCATGCTTCATTATCCGTCTGTAGAGATCCCGATCTGCACGGGGGCGCAGGCATGGGAACGGCTGTCGAGGAGACCGGAGTCACCGGCGCTGCCTCCTCCATGGCCCGCAATGGTCGAGCAGAAAGGGTGCCCGCATGGCACTGGACCTGCGTCGTGCAACTCGTCCGTGGCAGAGTCTGCGACTGTAGGCCATTGAGCTGCAGAGCCTTTTTGCGTTTGCTCCGCTCGGATGGACTCTCCAGGCACTCCACCTGCGTGAGGGAGTTCCACGCGATAGGTCCCGTCACTTTGGAGGAGGAATCCTCTAGAATATTCTCACCGCTCTCCCCAGAGTTCAGCAGCTGCAGCTTGCCTGAGCGATCAAGAGTTTCAGAGTCTCTCTGGAAGCCCTTACTGTGTTTACTTCTGACGCTACAGATCTGATAGTCCGAGTTGTCTGTTCCTGCCGCGGACCCATCTGTCGGACAAGGAAGAACCAGAGCGTCTGAACACGGTCCGTCTGTTCTCTCCAGACAGTCCCTGGCTTGTGGGTGTTGCTCTATAGTTGCCACACACTTGCTGGTGTGCATTAATGCTCTTGTTTTCCTCACATTTTGAGAGGGTACGCACTCCCTACCTGCCTCCGTAGCTTTCGCTCTCTTTACATCAATAACAAAGCCATCGTCCTGGTCCTTGCAGCTCTCCACAACAGCGGCATGCTTGACCGTATGTCCTTTCTTCCGCTCAAATGGAAAAGTCTGGTAACGCTTCCTAAGATCGGGTGACGTTTGCACTCCGGTGCTTTTGGTGACGTTGGGGATGGATCTGCGAGCTGGGACGGTCATGTACTTGCGGTACGCCACCTTGTAGACCGGCTTCCCCCCACGGGCAGCAGCTGCCTGCTCGTTCTGTGCCTCACAGATGTCCTTGAAGCGCACCTGAAGGGCTTTGTTGCGCTTGCGCACCTGCCGGCTTTCGTCCGACGATCCTTTGACCTCCAGGGCCATGGAGGCCGCCGTTGCCTCTGAGTCCGACTCAGAGTTGGTGAGCATGCATTTACCAGCGTCCTTGCTCACCATGGTTCCTGCAAACACAATATTATTAGTTGGAAAAATGGTTCACTTGCCTTTTAGCAACTGTATCTTGCATGTAATTGTGTTAGTAGATTAAATTTTTGTGCTTAAATGATCTGACGCAAATGTGAAAATAATCAGTCATGGGACCTGAAAAGGGCACAGCTGCAACATCCTTCATCCCCAGATTCTGTGAACGTTTCATATAGCGAATTTGCGTCCGTTCCCTCGCTAACCTGCTTGGCTTGTTTACGGTGAAATTTATGGAGCAATCTCATGTGTGTTGTCTTAGCCCGTGACTTGTTTGTCTTTGACAGTTAATTGCATCTCTTAATCTCGTGTGTTCCTGGAGCGAACGCATGCAGGGAGAGTGATAGGAGTGAAAGCATGTCATCTGTCTACCTCCCTGGAGTTCACCATTCCTCAGCCAACTAATAGAAAGAGAGACACTGTCTGCCCTGTGATTCAGCATCATCACCCTGACAAACACTCCCAGCTTCCCTCCGAGGCCTGGGTGTCAAACTGCCTTTTTTAGTGCATCGATATGTGCATTCTTTTCTGGAAATATGGGAGTGTGTTTGGTGCTTGCTCTATATATCTGTCTTATCTATTTATCTATCTACCCATCCATCCATGTTTATATGTGTACTAGGATAGTTTTGTGTAGTTAAAGGGCGGGTCAATTGGGAACTTACTAAAAATAGCTTTAAAAATCATTTTAAAACGGTTTCTTGAGACCTGTTCTTTTCTGTTGTGCTTCACTGAGCTGTTATTGAACACCAGAATGTCTCATAATACTGTGCATTGGACATGAATCAACCTCATTATATCAGCCTTTCTTAAAACCAACTAGACTTTCACACAATCCACAGACAGTCCATTATGACAGGGTGTTTCAGATTTTCTTTTTACACAGAAAGGAAAGACAGTTATGCATTGAGAGTGACAAACAGGAAAATGACTCTCTCTTCAAGGTCTCAGGTTGATTTTTCCTGAGTTTTCAGTGACGGCTAACATTTCTCAAGCAGGGTGATATCCGAACACTGTAACCCAGGACTCCTGAACCAAATCTGATTTCTGCTTCAGTAATCTTGTCTTTCAAATATGAAAGATTCACAACAACAGATACGAGTTGTCTGGAGCAGCAGTTGTAAATCTTTAGTGTGACACAGGACAACTTTTGTCTCGTCTTACAGAACAACCTTTGGTTTTATGTTCCCTTCTTTGTAACTTAACTTTAGTCTTATGATTTTTTTTCCCCCTACATATTCACTTGAAGTTCTGCAATGGCCTGGTCTTTCCTCCAGTTTGCTGTACTGTCAGAGATGGATAGATGGATATATATATATATATATATTGTGTGTTTTGTGTATTATTGTTGTTGTTTTCTGAATTGACTAAATTGACAGTATATTTATTTATTTTATTTTTTTATTGAAAGAATAAACCAATCCCTGCATATTTGAAGCTCAATGCTATAGAAAAGCAGTAAAGGTTTTTCAGTTAGTGTTTTCATCTTATGTTCGTGTAAAAATATGGTATGCAGTTACAATGGTATATACGTCATTTAGTGTAAATTGTGATGATTGTGATTAGGGAATTATCAACAGTTCAGATTTTTGTGGTAATCCTGCAGCCCTACACTACAGTGTAAGTGGTTGTCAGGTCACTGACTCTGTGTAAGCCTTATCAAAATCCACAAACAAGTGTATGTATATACAGCAGGGAATAGCAGTCCATACAGGAGCAGCATATGTTCTAAAATCCAATAATATGTAATCTAATGAAGTGTGATTCCTCTGTAGGTTTAGAAGCAGGTTGATCTTAGAGTTACTTAGCTGCACTTCTGCAGGAGTGTCATGTTGAGCGTCTCTAATGCTTTCTGCGCTATTGGATTATGTCTATTACTCTAAATCATTTGTTAAGGGCCTCGAGGAAGGCGAGATAAACCGGTGGTGACAGACCCTCGGTGACTAGCCGTCTTCGCGGGCCGTCCGGGATCGATGTGAGCCGCAGACATCATTACAAACCTTCAATACGCACTGGCCGAACAACACGCAAACCAGGTCGATACGGCTGCTAGGAATCATGGGATTGTATTAATACTTTAAATCGGATCCGCAGCCAACATCACCATCGTAGGCATCTCTCCTCCTCCTCGTTCCCGCTCACTTCTGAGCGTGATGTATTACTAGTGTAACCCGGTTGTCAGGGAAAGCCCATCCCAGATGCATTTCCAACTCAATTAATCAGAGAGGGTACTGCCGATGGCTCGAGTCCCCCGAAGAAGCATTAGCAGGCCCTGGGATTATGTAAACAGCAAAGCGCGACTTTATTTACATAAGACTCTAAAGAATTAATTCATCAAATTATATTTTCACTGTTGCCTCGTGTTTGATTTTGTGGTATCGTAGCAACAGCCGAGCGGTTTTCTCTTCCTGGTCTTTGTCGACCTGAGCTCTTGAAAACCAGCTTTATCTTTGAAGACCCTGAAATGAAAGGTGGAAGATGGTAAACTTAATAAAGTGCTTTTATTTGCACACTGCTTTCATTAGTGCTGCTTGATATGGCGAGGATAACTACTGCTGTTAGTCATGCTTTGAACGGAGCATATGATGTTTGCATTACAGATATGAGTGGAACCTGAATATAAGTTTGGATGAAAAACTGTTTGGCGACAGAGCAACTGCATAGCAACAAGGTTGTGTGTCATTTAGAGTTTTACTTTATTCCATGCACCGTCCCGTATTGAATTGATTTTTAAAGTAAATTCATTTGAATTTGGAAGAAAACAGGATAGCAATTTGAATTTAATTATTATTATGCGTTGTCCTTAATTAAATTGAGAATGCTTTATCAAATGCACTTAAATTTAATTTAGAATTTTTGGGGTTGCGGTTTAGAAGTAAGGAAATAACATTAATGCTATTTTTGTTGTTACAATTATAATAATAATAATAATAATTATTATTATTATTATCATGCATGGTCTGGAAGTTCGAACAAGCAGTAATTTGAAATTAAAGTGAACTCAAATTCCTGCAGCCTTTTCATTCATTTCATTCATTCATTTTTACCTAAAGCTAAAAGATTGTCAGGGCAAACTTAAAATGTTGGCCTTTTATAATTTGATGGTTTGCATAACTCGTAGATGGATGGATTTAGTAGTATATTTTGTCATATTTAATTGATATTTGTTCACTTGATGAATGTCAGGGTGGTAGAAAACGTTATTTCCCAGAATGCTTCGCCTTCAAATTAGTCTCCGATTCAAATCAGCTTGCTGTTGGGTGCGGCTAATGAACTTCAAATTCTCGTTCTTGATTATATTGCTTTATCCTGATCTAGAGATCTTTATTATCTGTGGTAGCTGCTTACAGTAGCAGTGTCTCAGTGACCAGCATTCTTATTTGTTCTTCTTCTGGAAAACACTGTATTTTCTGTCATTTATGATGCAAACAGCCACACGTGAGATGTGTGAACAGCTTCGAGTGCCTATATGAAGATGCAGTCACAGCGGGCTGTGAATGGTAATCAGTGTAGATCATCATGTGTTGTGTGAAGCGTACAGACCCGCAGACATGTATCCAAGCACGAGTCGCTGCTGTTTGTGTGTGTTCAATTAAAGAGCCACATCTGTTCAGTCACACGTCGGTCTCTGCAGGCTTTGGTTGTAAGACAGCTGTCAATCCTAACTCGTCTACGTCACATGGACCTCTAGTTCTGTGCCCAGGTGAAGCTCTACAGCCAGGTTCCTGGTGTCTTTCTCATGCCAGCACTAACTACAAGAGTTCTGAGAGAACACACTCCATGACCGATGGACAGCCTGTCCTCCTCCCTCTTCAGTTTCCCCCAAAATCAAAACTGACCTGTAAACCTTGTTGTTGTTGCTATTATTATTTTATTTGTTGTCATCATTACCAATACTACTACTACTACTAATAATAATAATAATAAAATAGTATGGTTGCACCACAATCATTTTTTTATTTTTAAGATTTTTTTATTTTATTTTACACTTACCAAAGAAATCTTATTTGTATTTAATAGTTTTTTTATGTTGTTACAAATTTTGTGTAACACTGGTCATCAGGGTTTTCTTTTTTAATTGGACAAAAATATTATTAGTACTATTATTATTAATATTAATGTTAGTAATATTAGTAATCTATTATTATTATTATAATAATAATAATAATAATAATAATAATAATAATAAATAATAATTTTATATTCAGAAATAGTATGGTTGCACCACAAAATTTTTATTATTTTCTTTTTTTAATTTTACACTTACCAAAGAAATCTTATTTGTATTTAATTGTTTTTTTAATGTTGTTACAAATTTTGTGTAACACTATTCATCAGGGTTTTTTTTTAATTGGACAAAAATATTACTTATTATTATTATTATTATTATTATTATTATTATTATTATTAATATAATTAATATGAATCTATTATTATTATTATTATTATTAATAATAAATAATAATAATTACGTGTTACATCTGCATTCAGAGTTGTATATAATTCAAATATTTTACATTGAAAAACAACCTACATTTAGGTCTTTTCTTCACAATAGAGCTGTCTTAAGTTTTAACTTGTGGACTATTTTTATGATTCTTTTTTTCTCTCAGAAATGGAGTTTTCAGGACTGAGTTCAGAAGCTTGTGTGTTTCTGATCGAGACGTTTGATGCGTTTCGGCTCTTTTCCTCTGGATGAGTGTTTTAATCTGGCCATCTAGTAATGCTCATGTAAAGATTGTGCTTTCGGGTTTGATAACAGATAAAATCAAATGTGTTAATTATGTAAGACTAATAGCACTGTACGGGAACCTTCGGGTCATTTTTCATATTCATCCTCCTACGTCTGCGAGCTTTAATAAAACAGGAAATCCCTCCCCTGCTCGATTTTATTTCTTTATTTGCTGACAGGAGAGCGGTGTTGTCTGAGCACAGGGTGTCCTAAAACACTGCAGGAACAAATGAAAGTGTGGCACTTCTAGAGAGTGTGTGGAGGCCGAGAGCTCACCCTAATCCGGCTTTAGCTGCTGCCTTTCTGTTATTTATTTATTTGGTTTGTCTGCTGGGTTTTCTCCTGGTGATTTCCCCTGCAGGATATTATTAGTGTGCTTTCTCAGAATGATCGCCCGGAAAAAAAAAGAGTTCATATGCGTGTGTAATATGACCAGGATGTAGCTAAAACAGGCTCTATTTTGAGCATTTTTCATCAGAAGAGGAATTTTATGTCAGTCATTTCAACCTAACCATCAATTTCTTCTCTTGTGACTCATACGTATTGTACCAAGATACCAAGATGTTTTTAATAGCAGATGAATCTATTCATTACTCAGACGTGGCATTTTTAATGCATCATGATGTTTTTGTAAATATATTTGTGTTAATTATTTCTAAGATGCAGTACCTGTGTTATCTACAGTCGATAGGCTACATTTAATGGAAATAAGCAAATGTCATTAAGGTCATTTTATAAAAAAGAAGAATGAAACATGACTTGAAATATTTTGTATTGTTTGCATCATTTGAATTTTACAAAAGTCTTTGAATTTTTTTAAATTGTTCTATATCTAAGATAAAAGGATAGAATATGTAACTTCTACTGTATACACATGTTATATTTCTTATAACTCTTTTTGTCTTTTTGAAGTATTATTTCATTGAAGAACCAGTTCATCAGTTCAAGGCGGAGGTTGCCAGATTTCCTTATTGCCACAATTGCTAAAGTTATAGTTATTGAATGCATGACTGCTTTGAAATCATTTTTGTGTATTATGATGCATCTGTGTGGACGCTAGACTATGCAAAGCATAACATTGTGTTTGTGATAGTACGGAGGATATTGTGTGTGTGAGATCCCTGCTGCATTAAAGCCAGTGTATGGAGTCAAATCCTTTGTCCGTTAATCGTTTCTCTAATGCCATAAGATGAGGCCGTCCATCTGAACGCTGCTATTAGAGGATTGTGCTTCTAATAATTGTGGCTCTCTGATGCTAGAACATTTTAATGATGCATCGCTGTCATTTCATCTAGAGTTAGTGTGCTCGGCGTCCTTCCATTAGATGTGTCTCTTTAGCGGGTCTGTAAAGCGTTACGCTCAGGTGGAGAGAGGACTCTTTACTGCAGCGAGAGCTCAGAGATCATCACATCTGCCCTGCTAGTTAGTCCTTTAAATCCACATTCATCAAGCATTACAGCCGCCATAATACCACGCCACCTCACTGAAGCTCTGAAGATGAAGCATTACCACGTTTCCGACTATTGCTGTGTACGTTTACTAATGATAGCATACATGAGTGGATGGGTGGACAGCTCATTTTCATTTAGTTAGTTATAAAGAGTAGATCTTGTGCATTGAGAGATGACTATTTAGGAACGAAATTGCTGTTCGCTGTGAAAGATTTGTTTGACTGATCGATTCAATGTGGTAATTGAGTTTGAGAGTCTTTGATTTGTTAAAAAGATTGAGTTCACACGAGTCTATTGTGATTTGGATTATGTGGATGGTGTCCTATGTATTTCATTCACTAAAAAGATTCAGCTGTCATTGGGATGGATGGATGGATGGATGGATGGATGGGTGGATGGATGATAATCTCAGAATCAATGGATTATCTGTCTGCTGAATAATTGTCCCTGAGATTATTCAGTATTCAACATAGTTTGAGTCTTATGGTTTTATTCCTTCTAACTTCAGTTCAAAAGAGTTATTTTATGGTATGTTAAATATATATAAATATAAAAATGACTGGTTCATAAGAGTCGAATCAGACTGTTCTGATCTGTGTGTGACGACTCAAGACAAATGAATCTTTAATCTGCTCATAGTAGTCATTTGTTTTTGAAATGTGTCTAGACCAGTTGCATTGTATGTTTCTTATTCTTAAGAGGATTCGGCTCTCTAGAGTCATTTGTTTGTCAGTTGGACTAGACTGTTGGTTTTTGTGTGTAGACCGCGAGGACAAATCAATAGAAAGATGTGGAAAGATTATCAGCTCTACATGGTCTTTTTCTGTTTTATCTCTTCGCACTCAGTCCAGAACGTGAGCCCACAGCAGCAAGAGTAAAGATTGAACAGTGATGCAGAAAACAAGCATTTCTACAGTAACGGATTGCTATCCAGATGTGCTCACTCCTGAACTAAAGTGTAAAGACATTTACAATGATAAGCTTTTATAAGCACTATTTGATCTAATAATAGGATTAATGTGTGTTTCAAGTGAAAGTGTCAGTTCAATCTAAACGAATCAAAGCGTTCAGTAGAGTCCGAGCCTGATCTGCCCCGCTGACCCTGAAAGGATTTCTTCTCTGGCTTTGCTGAGAGCTTTTACTCTATTTAGTATTCAGCTCTGATAGACCTGCAGTATTTTGAGGAAGTCGCTGGTGTACGGGGAACTGTATCTGACTCGACGCTGAGTGGTAAAACATCTCACCTCGGAGCTTTACACAAACACACACGCAAAGCCAAAGCTTAAACATTTTTAAATAAGGTCTTGTGGATGTTCAACAGGGACTTTTCTGCTCAGGAGAGCGGTCAGATTAGCACCGGTTGGTTTCGATCTCTTCTGCAGTGTATTATCTCTCTGTCTGTCAGTTAATGTCATGGACAGGCTCTCCGTGGAGTTTTAGACAGTGGGGTGCAGCGTCCATTACCCACACCGCTCTTATTTCCCAGAAAGAGCAGAGACGTGAGATCGGGGATGGAGAACGAGAGCAGAGATGCATTGTGTGATTGTCCCCCAGCTATACATCGAAACAAGACTAATTCAGCCAGCAGACATTAGCGCCGATGCTTAATGTGCAGTGTGCTGTGTGAAGGTGTGCTCTGGTGCAGATGTGGCGTCTGTAAATTGGTTGCTGCTGGAGACCAGCTAAACAGAACACACACACACTCAATGCACTCAGTACATGCGTTTATGTGTGAGATTGTGGTTAGATGTACACTTGGTGCCATGGCTAAATTCATTATCTTTGAGGTGTCTGTGCTCTCCATTTTGATCCTGAGAAAAAAAAAAGGTTTACTTTGAAATTATTTTCACTCGGTAATTAATAGTACATTTTTAAAGTAATTAGCTGTTTACAGTAAATGTTGTTAGATGATGTTATGAAAGGATGGATGGATGCATGAATGGCAAGGAATGAAGAGGGATTAATGAATAGCAGGAAAGAAAGCAAGAAAGATAAATGGAAGGGTATCAGCATAGAAAGAAAGATGGATGGGTGGATGGATTGCAGAAAATAGATGGACGGATGTCAGGAAAGAAGGGATGGATGGATGGATGGAAAGAAAAATGGAAAAAGATTGGATGACAGGAAAGAAAAAAATTGATAGATGGAAGCAATTGACAAGATGGATGGATGGATGGATGGATGGATGATGGGTGGAGTGAGTGAGTGATAAAAAAGGGATGGAAATAAAGACTGAATGGTAGGAAATAAAAATTGATAGATGAAAGAAATGGACAGTATGTCAATAAAGAAAGGATAAATGGGTGGGTGGATGGATGGATAGAAAGAAAGAAAGAAAAATGGATGGAAATAAAAAAGACTGGATGGCAGGACAGAAAATTGATGGATGAGATGAATTGAATGATGGATGGATGGATGGATGATGGATGGATGGATTGAAGGCAATAAATAAAAATGTATGGATCAAAAGAAAGAGACAAATAGAAAGGAAAGAAGATGGATGGATTAATTGGCCAATAAAAGGGAAAAGATGGAAAGAAAGCGGATGAATGGATGGGCGAAAGCAAAAAAAAAATGAACGGATGATGATATGAAGAAACAAAGATCAGTAGGTAAAGAGAAAATGGATAGATGGATGGAAGAAAAAATGTTTTTCAATCTTATGTTCAGAGGTTTAGTGAGTGTTTGAGGAGGAACTGGTTGGTGATTGAAGTTCAGATAAACAATATAAAAATCAGAATTAGGTTTGAGTCAGCAATTTTCAGTTTATCACAGTCCAGATTCCCTAACGCCACAGGACTCGGTCGGTCACTTTTACGCTGGTCAGATGTTTCAGCTGCAGTCTGAATCTCTTCAGTATTCTGATCTCCCCTCGTCTCTGTGTTAGTACAGTGAGCGAACAGACTCGTAATAAACCCATTACCACATGAAAGACAACATCTGGTCGGTGCTGCTGTTTCAGTGTGAGGCAGGTGAAGAGTCTTTAGGCTTCTCACGACTCAGAGTCACGATCCGATTCCAAAATGATTCCTAATGCGTCTCGAGTGTTCAGCTGCGGCGTGGGGTTTGCTTTCTCTGCCAAGATCTATGACCTTAAACTTTTTCTTTGTCAATCAGCATATATCGATGCAGAAGGGCTTTTACTGCTGCTGCATGCTTTCGTGTTCGGCTTAAACTTTGACATGTTCTTGACTTCTGAACGATCAGATATTGATATGTTGTCCTGCTGCATGTTTTTGAAATATAGAGGTCCTAAATTTTGATTGGACGTTATTTAGCGTTTTCTTTTTAGCTGTTTTACTTCTATTTATCTGTATATATCAATCTATCCATCTATCCATCCATCTATCCATCTATCCATCCATCTATCTATCCATCTATGACCCAGATAGTTGTGTGTGATTCACTCAGTTATACTGTAGGTGACTGACCATCATAATGCAGCATGCATCTTTCTCTCTGTGTTTCTGCTGGTATCTGGTTGAGGAGGTAAACTGAGTATGGGGTGTTTCAGACAGAAATGACGTGTTCACAAAGCAGCCAATTGAAAAGCAGTCGTGATCCTTCAGGTAGAACCCAGATAAAGTCTCACTTTTTCCTCACGCTCAGTCTCTCTCTCTCTCTCTCTCACACACACAAACTGTTTGCCTGAGCAGAGTGTGTGTTAGGGAGTGTTTTCCTCATTTGTGGCCGGTGAGTTTGTGCTCTGAGCTTTAGGTTGGTCTCTAGTGCTAACAGGCAGTATTTATCTCTATTATGCTCTTGTTAAGGGCCTTTCGACAGGCCAGTTGGCACTTTTAAAGACACAGTTCAACTAAATACCAAAATCCTGTCATTGTTTACTCACCCTGAGGTTGTTGGAAATCTATATGACTGTTTGTTTCTGAAACATGAATGTTGTTT
Source organism: Puntigrus tetrazona (assembly GCF_018831695.1). Classification (NCBI taxonomy): domain Eukaryota; kingdom Metazoa; phylum Chordata; class Actinopteri; order Cypriniformes; family Cyprinidae; genus Puntigrus; species Puntigrus tetrazona. Next base: position 19,711,948 of record NC_056710.1, on the reverse strand, counting down.
ATGCAGCCGTCTTTCCGCAATGAAAGCATGTAGCTCTCAAAAGTCACTTGCGACGTGAAACGCACAAGAACCAACGCAGGCTGGTTTCACTGATGCTCACCAATGCTGCGTTACTTGGTAAGAAATACAATTATAATTAGAAATAATAATTCTGAGAATGATGATTCTGAATATCAGCTTTACATCACAGGAATAAATGACATTTTAAAATATAGTCACATAGAAAATTGTCATTTTAATTTGTAAAAATATTTCACAATTTTTCTGTTTTTGCTGTATTTTTAATCAAATAAGTGCAGTCTTAGTGAGCATGACACGCTGAACTTTTGAACTTTTGACACACAGCATAGAGGACATAAATAGTTATATTTTAACACAGTGCAAAAAATGTTCATTTTTTGGAGTTTAATATCTTCTGTTCTTGTTCATTTTAATTGTGTGGAAAAGAGCAGCATGGACATTTAGCTAGACATCTCCTATTGTGTTCCACAGAAAAACTGAAAGTCATGCAGGTTTGAATGGAGGTGAGGAAGAAAAAAATGCCCAAATGTTGGTTTTTCACCGAAATAGTCCTGATTTAACCTACAGCCTGAAAACACAGTTTCTAAATCCACTGTCAGCCCAACTGTTTTACACTTCAGACCACCATAAGCTCTCTCTCTCTCTCTCTCTCTCTCTCTCTCTCTCTCTCTCTCTGTCTCTCTCTCTCTCTCTGTCTCTCTCTCTGTCTCTCTCTCTGTCTCTCTCTCTGTCTCTCTCTCTGTCTCTCTCTCTCTCTCTCTCTCTCTCTCTCTCTCTCTCTCTGTCTCTCTTTCGCTCTCTCTCTCTCTCTCTCTCTCTCTCTGCGTGGGTTGAAATAAAAAGATTATAATAATGCTAAATGAAGCATTGCGATGGTCGGTGGAAACGCCACAGGATCAGATGATCTCGACGTGTTTGTTCTTCAATGCAGCACTCACTGTCAAATCAACTTTGGTGTTCAAGTTTCTCCCGCATTTCTATGTTTTCCCAGCACTATGATGAAATCACCAGCTGAAATGACTAAAGGTGCATTTGCGGAAGGTTAAAGGTGATTACGAGACCACACTTGAGCTCAAATGCGAAGGCAGAGACTCACCTCCAGACACGGCTCAGTAGTGATGGTGATGATGATGATGAAGGGGAGGGAGAGATGACCAGCACATGTCTTCCCTCTCAGCGCAGCTGGGGTCCGTCAGGGAGCGAGAACTGATGTGAGTCCGGGGAGAGGGTCTGCCATGCTGGAAGTTTCTCCGTGTAGCGCTCGTTCGGTCAGATGCTCCTGTGATCCTTACACATCCAGCGTGAGAGATTCCACTGAGATCTGCCCCAAAACACACACACACACACACACACGCAGAACCTGCACGCGTCTTTACCCGACCGGCGCTCCCCGCAACTCTCGCTCACGCGCACACACACACACACACACACGCACGCACACACACACACACACTCACGCACACACTGCCGACGGGAAGCAGCGGGGTCCGGCACTCAGCGATGGCATGTGTGCGCATGAGACATCCATCCTGAACCAGCCGCTCCAAGAACTGAGAGACCCGAGAGCCAGCGACACTGAGGGAGAGAGAGAGAGAGAGAGAGAGAGAGAGAGAGAGTAGAAAGAGAGGGGGAGAGAGAGAGAGAGAGAGAGAGAGAGAGAGAGAGAGAGAGAGAGAGGAGGGGTGGAGGACAGCAAAGCAGAGAGAGAGAGAGAGAGAGAGAGAGAGAGAGGGAAATTGCCAGGAAAATCCAGCTTTAGGTCATGTGATGACCTGCTGATTTACATAGATCGTTCGTTCTGTTCAGGTTTTTTTTTTCTGTACATAAATTTTTTTTTTCATTTATATAGAATTGTTAATGTAAAGTTTGTAATGTACTTATAAAATTCATTATTGATAAATATATTAAATGCATATGTAATTAAATACACTTTTGTAATATTTTATATATATATATATATATATATATATATATATATATATATATATATCTAGGTATATATAGATATATATATAGATATATGTGTATATCTAGATAGATATATATATATAGATATATATATATATATATATATATATATATATATATATATATATATATATAGAGAGAGAGAGAGAGAGAGAGAGAGATATATATATATATAGAGAGATATAGATATAGAGATATAGAGATATAGAGATAGATAGATATAGATATATATATATATATATATATATATATATATATATATATATATATATATATATATATATATATATATATATCACATACACACACATATACATATATACACACATATACATATATGTATATAAATATAAGACACGCATGCATATTACTAAAAAAGTAACATCAAATCTTATCATCTTGCTTATTTATCTTGGATTAAAACAGAAGTTCATCCATTTATTTATCATTTTCTACTTTGTGATACTCTGATTGGTAAACTGTGGCATGGCGTTATGCTGGATTCTGATTGGCTCTCACAAATTGTAAGATGATTATGTTTTAGCAGCTGAATGACTGTAAAGTCGTTCCAAGCTCGCATTATAGTTCCACGTCACATCACCACATTATTTCAGTTATTTCAGATAGACTTACAGCCCGTTGCCACAAAAGAAAGGGTTTTATCAGCCTACTGGGAAACAAAGTTGCTTCTGAGGACAAGCTGGGATTTGAGAAAGTTTCTGAAATGGATTCAAAGCGAGAGTTTTGTTTGAGACGTTCTCCTTGAGAACATCTGCTCACCCTTACTCATTTCCAACCCTGTGTGACGTTCTCCTACTGAACACAACAAAAGATATTTTGAAGAATGTAGAGGTGAAAACAACCTGGGACCCCTTTGAGACATTCACAGAAGAAAGTCTGAATTATGTGTTTTAGGGAGCGCTTTCTCTTTGGCCAGTCATACTTTGCTTATCCTCCTTCATCTCACGACTTAATCCTCTGTTTGTGTATTTTTTTCTATTCTGCGCTAATAAGAGCCACTTGGAGGAAAGTGCTTTCTGCTGACGCGGCACGCATTGATTTCATTGTCCTAGCGGCTAGTGTAAGGCCACGCCACCGCATGGCCTCCTCCGGGGTGACATCTGTCTCCTTTGCATGGATTTGGTTGAATCAGCATATAGAGTCATTATTTTCTTCAGGTTTTGTGGTCTTTGCTCCATGTACGCACACATGCGTGCAACCCATAGCATTGGTCAGCCCTTAAAGTGACTGACATCAAACATGTGAACCGCAGCGTCTAAATTCAGTTCCCCGAACAAACGGCTTTGAACTTCCATCTCCTGAGACGCACTCCAGAAACACTCGTATCTGTCAGCATGGCGGTAGCACCTCTGAATTATCTGTGCTGATGTTCAGAGCCTCACTTTTCTGAATGTGCAGAAAGCTGCAAAATTCAGACCCCTGTCGGGTTTTCTGTGCCTGCATCACCTCTTTGTTCGTGTATTACTGTAAATAGTTTTTTATCACGAAATACTCTCTACTTACGGTCATGTTTAAATTCAATCTGCTGATTTTTTTTTTTTTTTTTTTTTTTCTGCTAAATCAGCATACAGAATGGACACAAGTCAGCAGATTTCAACTGGGTGTGGTGACGAAGTGGTTTGAGCTCAGGTTTTGCTTTTTTTTTTTGGAGAACCTAGACATTTTAAGAAACTTCACGTTTGTTTTACAGACCTGGAAAAGTCTGAAAAGCTCAAATATTTCTTTAGCTAGATCTTGTTCTTGTGAAAATGAAAGCCTACTTGGAAGTGATTTGTGATGAATTGCCTGGTCTTTCCCATTAGTTGGTTGAACTGGTCCTCAAATTGGTTCAAATGATTTGTTAATACATTACTGCAGTTTTTAAAGTTATTATTCGGTGATAACGAAGAACTGTAAAGGTCATGGAGAAGTCAATAAGATTTACTGATTAAAAAGTGAGGAAACCGTGAAAAAAGATGGTTTGTTCAGGCTCATTGTTATAGTCATCCAAAACTAAAACAAAAAAAGTGTTTGAAATATATTAACTGAATTAAACTTTTATATACATATATATATATATACACATATATAAACCCTATATATTAACTATATATATATATATATATATATATATATATATATATATATATATATATACCCGACTAAAATATTAAACCCCTGAAATATATTAACTGAATTAAACTTTTGTACATATACGTACATACACATATATATATATATATATATATATATATATATATATATATATATAAAACCCGACTAAAATATTAAACCCCTGCACCTTATTGTGCTTACAGTAAGTTCTCTGTAAGTCACTTTAGATAAAAGCATGTTCTAAGGAAATTAGTTTTATTGATTAGTCAATAGTGAGCTAACACTGTATGAGTGTGTGTTCTGTGACGTAGTAATGATCCACTTGAAGACTGCACAATCTGACGGATATGTGAGAATCTCTCTCAGCTCGCCCGTCGTTCACAAGCCGCATCCCTGCTGCTTTAATTAGGACCTTAAAACAAGAGCTGCTGAGATCTGTTCTCGTGCCAGGCTTAGTCTTTTATTCAGCCTTGTGCCTATACAGTACTAAAAAAGCACGTTTTTACATTTTAGTGCTTTACGTTTTATTTCATTAAAAAAAACAGCACATAAGAACAAAGACTTTTTTTTTATAAAAGCACTAACTTTCTCTGAGCTGTAGATGTAATCAAGTTGAAATGCTGCCAGTAAGTAAACACATTACACTCCATTATAGCTGGCAGTGTGTTGAACTGCTTTCTGTGTGTGTGTGTGTGTGTGTGTGTGTGTGTGTGTGGTAATAAACTTAATTAAGCCGAACACCATCTCACACACATGCAAATGTCTGAAGGACTCTGGAGCGGTTCTGGCTGGACTTGATGAACTCTCACAAGACCCACAAGAACTCTCGCACAGAGACACAATGTCTGTTTTTTCGCAAATGAGTCAAGTCTGAAAAAGAATTCTGACATTTCGTGTCTGTGTTCCTTCTAGATTAACTTGAGATTTGTTTGCTTGATACAGACAGAAGATGCTGCTATATAAACACCAGACGACCATTATAAATTCAACAGCTCATATTCTGCATTAGCATTTAATATTTTCCCTAAAGTCCAATTATATTAATAGTAACGATTTCTCACACACCAAAGCAGGCATCATTTAGTTGTTCATGACCATTTTTCGTCCTTTTTTCAATTTATTATATTTATCCAATGAGAATATGATTTTTAGTATCAAAACATTAATCTTCAACAGTTTTAATGATGTTAAAATATGTTAATGTGCTCATTCTGAGCCATTTTTGAAGATCTTTTAAAGGTATAGTTCACCCAAAAATGAAAATTTGCTGTTAATTTACCCATGAAGTAGGTGACTTTTTTTTTTTTTTTTTTTTTTTAATTAGCAAATTTTTATTTTATTTCATTTTTTTTGCTGAAACTGTGGTTCTCGGTCAATTTATAAAATGCAAGCGAATGGCTGCTATAACTTCAAGAGTCAAAGTTTTCAAGGCTGCTGATGAGATATTGAGGTTTTGTGAAGCAAATCGATTGGGCTCTTCAAGAAACTGAACATTACTTATAACCTTGTAACCACTCAATGGAGTTTGTTCATCATATGATCAGATACGTCGGTATTTTGGCTCATTTTGAGTCGGAGTGACTGCTGGAGGTCTGATTGACCGATCTGTGCTGTTCGTGCTTTCAGATGGTTCAGTCCAATAGGTTAATCCAAATGAACCGGTTCGAAATAATGATTTGTTTGCGAACTGAACATCGTTCTGGACTGTTTGCCTGAGGCTATGGATTCCTGGTAATAATGATGTAAATAATAGCTGCGTTTCCGTCCACCTATTTTTATGCGGATTTTGAAAGATTGAATAAAAATGCACTGAATGGTAGTGCAAAATTTCAACTAAATTCTAAAAAGCATGTTTGTGTAGGATAAAACCAACTTTTTATCCAGTGAGGGAAAAAAAATGTGCATTAACAACGATGGAAACACAGTTACAGAATAAATTGCACGCCATCTATATATCTTTACTTTTTTAAATTATTTCTTTACAATTGTCTTTCAAGACTCTGAAACAGCTGTAACCGCATTTATTGTGTTCTGTCTGTTTTTTATTTAAAAAGTAATTTTTGTCGGATATGAAAATGATTGTATTTAGTGGCTTCTCCTATATTCTTAGGGATATTTAGTTACCAGGAAGTGACGATATCGTTCTCTTTGACTTATTGGATGGATGTTGTGCTTTATTTGGTTTTCCAGCTTTTGACATGCGTTTAATTCAAATCTTTGTACGGGGAAAGTTCAGTTTCTTGCACAAACCGATCATTTCACAAGATATAGACTGGAGCCAAAGTATTAATTTTGTGATGCTTGATGCATTTATTTAATACTCAGTGCCTTGCTTTTTTTTTTTTTTTTTAAACCATCAAGGACCATGTTTCTTTCTCAGCTGAAAATCTCCTTTACTGATTTACTAGTAAAAAAAAAAAAAAAAAAAAAAGTCACCAACACCTTAGATGGCCTTGATTTTTGGGTGAACTGTCCCTTTAAGTTTGCTGCTGTTCTTGCATCGCTGCATTTCTCCTGCGAGGGGTTTTTCTATCTGCGCTTCACACAGATGCTGCTGCTCCAGATGTTTCCAGGCTCCTGCTGGTGTCTCTACAGGAGCGGCATGTCTTCCGTTAAGCGGACAGGGATTCTGTCTTAGCGGCTCCATTTGTAACTGACAGAGCCATTATTTAATTAGCGTGATTTAGCTGTAAATGAACACGCTCCAGCGCTGTAATAAAACTGACTCGACCTGAAGCGAGAATACGAAACCATTAGATGTGAAAGATGTTCAGCCAGGCGCGTGTCTCTCCCTGCTATGGCATCTTGAAAGCAGTGTTTCCAAACTACCCACTGTATTTGCATTGCGTTATTTTTGAAGTGTGCGTTCAGTATGTGTGTGTGTATATGTATGTATATATACAGTGGGTACAGAAATTGAGACCCCCTTACATTTTTGGCTCTTTGTTATATTGCAGCCATTTGCTAAATTCAATTTTTTTTTCCCTTCCTCATTAATGTACACACAGCACCCCATATTGACAGAAAAACACAGAATTGTTGACATATTTTTTGCAGATTTATTAAAAAAGAAAAACTGAAATATCGAATGGTCGTAAGTATTCAGACCCTTTGCCGTGACACTCGTATATTTAACTCAGGTGCTGTCCGTTTCTTCTGATCATCCTTGAGATGGTTCTACACCTTCAGTTGAGTCCAGCATGTATGTGTATATGTATATGTATATTTGTATACACTTTTTGAGCTGATGCTGCATTCCATTCATAGTCCGTTTTGGATTTCCCTACTTGATATTCAACTTCTGACTATAAAAGCCTCAACATTAATTGACATGCAGTGTTTGCTCTGCAGGTGTTCGATTGACAGCATAGAAGTGCTGCAGCCAAATTGTGGCCATAAATGATGCTTACTATGCCAGTTTGTGCTGCCCAGGTGTGCGGTTATCACCAGCAGAGGACTTTTATGTTTTAGTTTTTTAGTTTTGTTTTGTTTTTTTGTAGCTGTTCCTGCAAATTTTTAGCTGTTTACTGCTGTGCCGTGCAATATTTGAATCACTCAACCGAGTGTTTGGTAGGTCTGTGACTATCCTGTTTCAGTTTTAAGATCTGGAGTGTAGATACATGGGTTGAAACTTTTTAAAACATTTCCTCCGTTTAAATGTTGCACAGTGAAGTGTTATTCAGCTAGGGCGCATTAAATCAGAAGCGACAGTACAGATTTAACTCGAGATATATCTCTGTTTCCACAAAAATATGAATCTGTGCAACTTTTTTCAGCATTGATGGTAATCAGAAATGTTTCTTGAGCAGCAAATCGGCATATTATAATGATTTCTGAAGGATCATGTGAGACTAAAGACAGCTTTGATCATAATAATGTTGTTCATTATAATAAAAGTCTTTGTTTGTACTGTATTTTTATCCAATAAATGCAGTCTTATTGAGCATAATCAACTTTTTTCTAAAACATTAGTCAAACTTTTGAAAGCTTTTCTATCACTAGTGAAGTGTGCTTCGGTAGTATGCAACTTTGCATGCAGTCATGTGTTCTGTGTTGATCTTTCTGATTGGCTGTCCAAGGGGTTTCCAGAATTTGAGGTGGATGTTGTGTGTTGATCATTGGCTGGCGTTGCACAGAGTGACCTTGAGGAATCTCTGGAGCTGAAGTCAGGGAAACTCTTGAGCAACATCTCATTCTTTCTCTCTGACTTTTATTTGATCGACCTCCTTAAGAAAACAGTTTCCATGGCAACGGGCTGAGGAGCACAACACAGATGAAGGGAGAGATGAACCTTAGAGGATGCAGCCTTTGTCTCTGTCTGCTGAGATGAGAGTGAATCGGCTGCAGGATTCCCGTCCGAGAGAGAGAGAGGCCTGTCATCTGAACTTAAACCAGCATGTGATCTAAATCAAAAGCTTTTCATCATTTCACCGTTCAATTCGTGATGTTCATATCACAATCTGAAAGATGCACATCTGCTTATTTTTTCATCCATCCAACTGTCTACTGTTTGTCTTTCTTTTTTTTTCCAGTCCTTCCATTTTTCCATTGATCTAATTTTCCTTCCTCCTTTCTTTCGATCTGTCAATTTATTTTTTCTTTCTTTCCTTCCCTCCAACCCATCATCAATCCAGCCATTTATTTTTTCTTTCTGTCTATCTGCCATCCTCCATCATCCATCCATCCAAATGTTTTACATCCATCCATTTATTGCTTTTCTTTCCATCATCCATCCATTCATCTTTTTTTTAATTCATGCATCCATGCATTTATTGTTTTTTTTTTTTCCTCCATCCATCCATTTATTATTGTTGTTTCCAATCATCCATCCGCTTATTGTTTTTGTTTTTCTATTTGCCATTCATTTATCATTTTTATTTCTATCATTCATCCGCTGATCTATTTATTCTGACCCTCCATCCATCCATCCATTATTTTCTTTCCATCCATTCATCCATACATCCACTTATTGTTTTTCTAACCATCCATTCATCCATTTTTTTTTTATCCGTTTCTGTTCTTCTCTCATTCTTTTAATTTCTTCCATCTTTTGTCTACTGTATAAATCAATATATTTTCCCTTTTTATCCGTTTACTTTTTTTGGCAATTCAATTCAATTGAGCTTCATTGGCTTGATTTGCACAGTGTTACTTTTGCATAAACCAAAAACAAAAAAAAAAGTATTATTATTGCTTATAGCACATGAAGAAAACAAGACTAGATCTACGAGTAGATAATTACATGGGAACGTTTTTAAATAAGCAAGAAATAAGAAAATGAATATTTTGTATCTCTTTAAAATTATATTTTGAAATAAAAGCAAACTTCTTGGCTCTGAGTGTGTGGACGGGTTGTAGTGCGTTGCGGAGCAGAGGTTTCATCCACATTTCTGAAGAGCGGATCTGGTCAGGTACGATCAGGTGATTGAAGGACCCAATCGTACGTAATTCCAGAATGAGTAATACACAGCGGGAATCTGTTATCTTCTAGTAGAAAACAGGATCCTTCATCGGGAGTAATGGCACGCTTACACATGCTGAATGAGTGAGTTATTATTCCTCACTTCAGATCTCACAGCAGGACAGCGTATCTCAGACGTGAACGGCTGCCGGTTTGGACTCATTCGAAGCCAGCCTTCACTGGCACCTTCATTCAGATTTGGCTGCGTGTGGAAGAAACATTCCAGCAACATTCCATTGCCAGCGCTTCCATTCATGAATCTCATCTGTCCATCACCCGAATCACTCGTGTAATCCTCACTTACTCCTTAAATATTAATATAATAAGAAGTGACCTGTCGTTTTGTCCTTGTCATTTTATCTTCTCCGTTTTTAGGTGTCAGTGAAAGCTGTCAGGGCTCGTTTGCTAGAAGGTGTTATCTTTACTATGTTTCGCTCAATAAGAAGTCTTTCTTCAGCGCTTTATAGCATTACCGAGCTAACAGTTAGGTGAGTAAATGTTATCTTGACCTCGCGGCATTGATACTGTGTTACGTGCCGGTGTTATCTGTCATTATGAGTCCTGTTCAAACACAAAGGCTCAGATAGGATGTTGAGTAAACATAAATATTAGCTATCGAACCGCATTAGCAGACCGGAGAGGCGCTAATCTCTCACTCCAGGCTAACTGTGTTTACGGTGTCTTTACACAGCCAGGAAAATAAACCTTGTGCCTCTGAAATACTGTAACTTCGGCTGACAAACGTGCCGATAAGCTTGAATATTTCACAGGAGACCCCACTTTTACCTCTTCACGCGGCGAGACGGAAAGAGAGAAAGAGGGGAGCTTGTCATGAACACGAGCTGTGTGTTGTGTTTCTGC
>NC_056710.1:19669022-19699022 GCF_018831695.1 Puntigrus tetrazona | reverse complement strand
TGGGTCATAATGAATATGATGCAGAATAAGTAAGTAGATGTGCTCAGTTCTGACTAATGTTTCTAAAGCAGTCTGTGAGATGTTAACATGATAGTTGTTGATCAGATTAGAAGTCCTGTTGCTTAACGTTACTTGTTTAGGACTGCACTGTTTTCAAGTAGATGTGTTGGCCAGTGAGGTTTGATGTTGACTAGTTGGGATGTTGTTCATTCATTTAGCAAGTTTTTTTCCCCCTCACTTAGTTGAGTTGATTTTCTGTTTTGCGCTGGAGCAACATCAGAAATGCGCGGAGAGAGCATCGCTTGCATTAACTCTCTCTCTCCCTTCAACACATGCTGCTGTTGCTTAGAAACAGCAGTCAGAAATGGCCAAGAATGCGTTTGCGAATATTTTTTCTCCCATCAGTGCAACATCAGTTAGTGTGTGTGTGTCGGGCATGTAGCGTTTCCGTGTGCACCTGCGTGAATTCGCTCTGTTCTCGCTCTATCAGAAGTGTGCCGGCTGCTGAAATGAATGCCATGAATTATGAATCTGTGCGTGCGCGCGTGCGTGTGTGTGTGTGTGTGTGTGTTTCTCGTTGTTTTGTTTTATTCATGCCTCTCTTCTCAACTCCTCTGCCAAACCACGTCCAGCGTGACTGTGAAGATGAAGGTTTAGCGCTCTTTCACAGCCGGCATGAAGTCACACCTGAGTTTCCTGTCGCAGAGAGTCCCTGATCTGAACTAATCGTTTACTTGTTTCACTGCGTAATTGTCTTTTTTTTTTACATCGAGGCAGTGCTGGCTAGTAAATGATTACATGTCATTCGGATTAATGTAACCAGATTCCTCAAAAAGTAAAAAAAAAAACTACATTTTAAAACACAATAAAAGCAGAGATTCAGGCAAACCTTTCATCTAATACTGTTTACTTCAAGTCACCCTGAGATTTTAGAGTAATAAGTAACGCAGTAACACGACTACATGTTCATAATTCTTTGAAATTGGTTAAAGTGACACTATTATGAATTTTGAAAATGAGCTTTCATGCTGAAGTCAGTGGAAACGAAGTGTGAAATCTGAAAGTGAACCGTGGAAGAATATGAAGGTGTATCATTTGCAAAACTCGAGAGCTTGGCAATTTGATAGAGACTTTGGTCATATTAATATTTGTATTTGTAAGTTGTAGCTCTGAAGGTCTCGAGTTTTGCAACTGATTTACCTTCATATTTAAAAGACCTTCATTTGAAAAAAAAAGACTTCTTTCGAACGAGTCCCAAGCCGTTTCGTGTTGGCGTCAACATGAGACATGGTTTTGGGTTGGTCATTATACATAAAGACTACGTTCAAACTAAAATGTGGACATGGCTCTGTACAAAACGGTGGAAACAAAGTGCTGATGTTCAGATAGTTTAAAGAAAGAAGATCTTCTGTAAAGTTCGGAGCCATGTTCCTATTTTCCCCATCTGTTCCAGGATTGTGACTGACTAACACACTCCAGTTCTGTGGAGCAATAGCGCTGGGCTTGTGTTGGATTTGTGTGTCAGGGTGTGATTGGCGCAGGGGTCAGGGGTCAGGCTTTCATATTGGAATTCATAGAGTCTCTCAGCAGCCACCTGCGTGCCGGAGCGCTGATGAAAGACCCTCCACCCGCAGGTGTGGGGAAGTGGAGTCAACAGGTGCAGCAGACTGCGGAAAAACAATGTAGAGTCATCCTCTCAGTGGGCGTCACTGATGGAGGCCCTAATGCTCACAGACTCCGTTCACAGGTGAAAATCAACTCATTTTACAGTAGTATTCATCTTTAAACTTAACTAAAACTAAGATGATAATTATTTGTGCTATAAACGGTATTTTCTTACTAAATATTATATTACATTTTTTCATAAAATCATATTTTTACATTAAAAAAAATCATTAAGTTTGAATTAAAAATTAAGTGCTAGCTTGATTTAAATTAACTTCATTTAACCGATATTATTATTTTTTATTTTAAATATAATTGTTCACGTTACACCCTGGTCAGTATTTGCCTACAAAGACTTAAATTGTCAACAACAGAATTTAGTTTAATTGAATTTAATTATTTGATTTAATTTGAAGTTATGCAAGATTTTGAATTACATTTTGGTTGATTTTTAAATTAATTTCAGTTCATATAAAAAACGATGAAGACTTTCGTTGATGATATTTGTCTACAGACTCAAATTTAAACTGAAAGCAATGAGAGGCAGTAACTTGACTGATTAGTGAGAAAATCAGATTATTATTTTTAATAATTCCATTAAATGTTTTTTAAATGTAGAAAGTAATTGTTCACCCTACCCTGATCATATTTGTTCGCAAAGCTTTACGTTTATGCTACAACTGATTTATGTTTGAATATTAAATCGCATGTACAAACAAAAAGAATCCGTGAAAAAGACTTGAATGGATGTCATGCAGTGAATGTTCACAGACCATATGAGTGTTCACCTTTTTGTTTTGTTGTAGCATCTTGTTGTGCTGTAAACGCATGCTCGTAATGAAAAGGCCTGGGAATCAGACTAAAACACCTGAAATAGTGTTTCTATTTCTTCCCAAAGGTGATTAACACCTTCAGTCACATTGATCACAGACTGCAGGTGCGCTCAGATTATGGACAGCTCTTTAGATGTCACGTGATGTTAATGTGTTTGTTTATCCAGGTGAATGAACTTATGCTAATAAGGTCTCTGGGTGTTAGAGAGAAGTCCCATTATTACAGGTGTGATGTGATGCTGACAACTCCGTGAAATGACTAAACTTACCAGTCATAGCATTATAATATTCAGGTATTGATTTCAGATTTATGGTGCAAATACGAAATGCTTATTTCAAGCGCTCATGCTTTATTCACGTACATTTAGTGTATAATGAGTTTTCCATAATCAGCTTTCCATGTATCAGTCCTTCTCTGCAGAGTAATTTTTTTGTGCCTTGCATAAAACCCAAAGATGGTGCCGTCTTCATACATCACAAGCTCTCTCATTTCCCTTCTGGATAGACTATGGCGACTCTGAATTAATTTGAAAATGAGTTGACGTTTGATCTGCGTTCCAGAAAAGTGCCGTGAATCACTCTGAAATGTGGTCCCGTGACTTTTAAACGTATTTTTATCCCAAAACCTGAACAGCACCTGCTGATAGTGTAGTTTTAGCACTCAGTTAATTATAGTAATTATGCAGATCAGATAATGCCACAGTCACGCCCACAAAATTCACATAACATTCAAAGAAATATGTGCGTGTTTGTTTAGAATTATACTGTATATGTATATTTGTGTTTGAAAAACAATAATCACCATGCATTTATTTGATCAAAAATAGAATATTATCAGTTTATATATATATATATATATATATATATATATATATATATATATATATATATATATATGTATATATATATGTATATATGTGTATATATATATATATATATGTGTGTGTGTGTGTATGTGTGTGTGTGTGTGTGTGTGTATGTGTATATATGTATATGTATATATATGTATATATATATATATATATATATATATATATATATATATATATATATATATATATATATATATATATATATATATATATATATATATATATATATATATATATATATATATATATATATATATATATATATATATATATATATATATATATATATATATATATATATATATATATATATATATATATATATATATATATATATATATATATATATATATGTCTATATATATATATATATATATATATATATATATATATATATATATATATATATATATATATATATATATATATATATATATATATATATATATGTGTGTATATATATGTGTGTGTGTGTATATATGTGTATATGTATAGTTTTATGTAGTAAAGTGAACTAAAGTTGTGAAGTTGTTTTATTAATTGGCTCAGTGTGTGTTTCCTCGTGGTTATAGAGAAAAAAATTGTAGCTCAATGTAGTTTTGTATTTCAAAAAGCTCGCTAGATTAAATCTGGTCCTCTGGAGAGCTGGAGGTGCTTTCGTTGTAAACTGCAGTTTTTATGAGCGTGCTTTCGGTGCAGAAGTTAGCAATGCATTATTAAGAGCACGTCTCTGCCCTGCATAAAGTCTCATAAAGTTTGTGATTTTTACCTCCAGAGATTGGCTTTTGTGATGTCAGCATTTCATCTGCTTATAAAACGGTTGGGCTGCTTCTCCTCGCGCTGCCTGGAGGACATCGTGTCTTTCTGATCGCGGCTCATTCTCGCTCTTGTTTCCTCGGTCTCTGGGTGTAGTTCGGTGAGCGTGACCTTTCTCGGGCTGAGAGCTGCTCTCCATTCAGCCAGTGTGACTCAATTTGCACATGATGACATTTGTTGTTCGCTCACTGCTCGCTGTTGTTGCAGGCCTCTTGTGATTCAGAATGAACTTTATATAAAAAAAAAAAAAAGCACAAAAGAAACAAACAAAGAACGCATAAGGTCCGTCAAAATGCTCTGTTCTCAGCGTGGTTCAGGGTTGACTTGTTTGAATGAGTGAATCACATGCTTTGAATGAGATGTTCCTTGAAATGCCCCAGTAGTAAAATCAATAAACAGTTTGAGTGGTTTTATTGGAATAGATTTGTTCTGTAATAAATAGGTTTAGTGTTTTAAATTAGATTTTTGTGTGTGTGTGTTAGTTATTTTAGTAATAGGGATAAAATGCATTTATATTTTAGTTTTTATTTCAAGCAATAAATAATTACTTGTTACTTATAGAATTAATTTTATCATTTTATTTTAGTTATTTATTTATTATTATTTTTTTAATAATACGGTGATAACCTAAGTACTTTTTACAGCTTGTGCTGTAGTCGCTTTGTCAATGTTTACCTAAACGCTGATATTTTGTTCTTCTTTTTTGTGTGTGTGTGCGTGTTGGTTTGGTTTTTGTTTTGCATTTTGTTAAAAGAAAGAAAAAAAAACCATTGTCAATATATTTTTAGCACTTTTACTTTCTGTTCTTTTAATAAGAGTATTAAAAAATATATATCAATAAAATATTTTAAATTCCCAGTAAGAAGCATGCACAGCACTGGTTGAGATGATAACGGAGGTATTTCTCCGACCCAGTGACCCTGACCCTTACAGGCACAAACTGGCCTTGCCAGCATGACATCAGCATTGTTGTTTTGCTCTCTCTCTCTCTCTCTCTCTCTCTGGTTCTAAATGAGCCGGACTATTATTTAATTTTTACACAAAATTACAGCAGAATCAGGAGAACACGCAAAGCCGATGCATTTCTGAAAGCACTGATGCATGAGATCGATCCTGTGTAGCTGGAAGCATCTGCATATGTTCTCAGCTCTCTCTCTCTCTCATGCTCGAGTAAGTGTTGCTTGTATTTTGTCGTGGCGTTTATCTTCTGTGTGGTCGGGTGCTGAAGTTATTCACTTGTAGTGATTGAAAGGCTCTGAGGTGTAATGGCTTAGATGCCAATCTTATTATGAGCCAGAGAGCTCAGTCAGTGTGAAGTGGTTCTCCATCAGCCGGGCCAAACACCTCCAAACCAGCTTACACCTTTGACACCTCCAGCCGTGGATCACATTAACTCTTCAGGCCTCTCAGATTGTCTTCGAGCTCTTTCTTTTGACACTCTCACGTATCAAAACATCTGCGGTATCAAAAAGTCCCTTTAATCTCAGCGGGTCGTGTTTTCAAAGCTCTGATGGATATCAGCAGTGATATCGGTGTTCCTCCTTCCTGTGATTCTTAAGTACACCTACGTTGTAGGCTAACTTAGTAAGTAAATAGTAACTTAGTTACTCACCAGTTGACTAGCCTTTTGCTTATGCCCCTCCACGAGGCTAGGGGGTTAAGGGTTGCTGTGCTGTTTTGGGGTTTTAGGCTGTTTTGACCATAGAGATATATATATATATATATATATATATATATATATATATATACCTAGATTTTGTTTCTATAGGCCGCGATACACAAGACGTCCGCCATATTGTAGCGGTCTAATTTGATGTCATTCACCATAGTATTCATTGAATATTCGAAAGATGTCACAATCCTGCACACAATGGCTCAACGTCTTCGTGTGAATCTACAGTATGGCGAATTACTTTAAGTTCACGGTTCCAACATGGAGGCCGCATCTACGTTCTTGGAGCGGTCCAATGAGGCATCTATATGCGTCTATGGTTTTGACTCTCAGCGTTGCTATGCAGTTGCTAAGGTTTTTAGAGTGTTTCTTGGGGGATTTGAGTTTTTCGGGTGTTTCTGGGGAGTTTTGAGTATCGATTTGTGCTTGCTAAGGTGTTTTGAATGTCTAGGGTGTTTTACAGTGTTGCTGTGTAGTTAAGGCGTTGAGCATCGTGCAGTGTTGCTATGCAGTTGCTAAGGTGTTTTGGATGTATCTTCAGTATTTGGAATGTTGCTATGCAGTTGCTAAGGTGTTTCAGGTAGTTTTTTATGGTGTTTCGAGAGCATTTTAGAGTTGCTAAGGTTTTTATAAGTTTTTAGTGTTGCATTGGTGTTTAGAGTGTTACTATGCAGTAACTAAGGTCTTTTGAGTGTGTTTCTAGGGTGTTTTACAGTGTTGCTGTTCAGCCTTTTTAGGGTGTTTTGAGTGTTTTAAAGTGTTAAAAGACCGTTTGTAGAGTTTCTATCCCATTGGTTGTTTTTAGAGTGCTGCTACTGTATGCAGTTGCTAAGGCGTGCAGTTTATTAGTTTTAAAAATCTCTCAGGCCTCCTGCCTTCTGTTGTGTTCCACTGACTTACTTTACAGTCTCACGACATGCTAGCATTAAACTCTGTTGAAGTCAGTTGCTATATGCATTATGACACCTCTGTTAGCATGCTTCTTACGTAGGCAGTTGATACCATGGCAGCCCGGTGTGTTTTGGAGTCGAGTCTCTGGATCGGTGGACAGTAGTGCGTGTGGACTGTCGTATGCCAGCGATTTGTAAAACCAACAGATGGACAGATCGGTTCCGCTCACAGCAGCGCCCAGTCTCTCTCTGCAATGCAGCATCTGAGCTAGGACATCTCTTGTGATCTTTTCTGTCCACCAATGGATTGCTGATCTATCTTTTGCAGTGCTGTAGTCACGGGACACGTATAAATAAGCCATATTCATACAGAAAGGTTCTCAGTGGGTGTATTTGTAAAGTCCAAATTCACAAAATAAATAATTTCTCTCTGCTTTAGATGCCTAGAAAATATTGGAATGGTTGTAATTAATTGCATTTATGAATGACTGTCACCTGGAACCGATCAATTTAATTTATTAATATAGAATTCATTCAGCGCTGATAATTATGCAGGGACTATTAATGAGCATGTTAACATTAGTCAGCCTTTAATCTTATAATGCACTTATGAATGCATTCACGTTTTGGGGTTTTGTTTGCTCTTATTCTCACTTTTGTCTTTTAGGGAACACTGTTCCAAACGGCTGCAGTTCACTCCAATCACACAATTATGTGCTTGACTACTTTTCTCATTTTCCTAACCAGAAGAGAACACCATCATTTTTACATTTTACATGAGTAACAAATGTCATGTGCATTAAAGAACAATACGAAATTAATTTTAAAACTCTTTCTCTCTAGTTCAACAATTCAAACTGTGTTAGGTTCATGGTCAAATAGCATGCACCATTTACTCAATAACGCACCCATAATGACCGCATGCAAACACTTGAGAATAAGGTTTTATATTATCCTGAGTAGGTCTCTCTACGATCATTTTTAATAATATTTTTTGCTGCATTTATTTAATCAAAATACTAGACGAAGTCTTTAGTGTTGCATGATCTTTCAGAAATCATTGTGCTGATTTGCTGCCCACAGGACATGATTATTACCAATTTCTTATTAGAATATCTGCTTAGCCACATGCTAATGCGTTTTCACAGTGTCGTGAGCTGGGTTTGTTTTGCTGGACTCCAGTGTACGCAACATTAGCGGTAACTCCTGGGTAAATTAAGGTGCAGCAGATTTAATTATGAGCTGAACTTCAATTTTCAGGATAATTACATGGCGACTTGGTGTCTTGAGGAAGTTGTGATGTGTGATGGAGTCTCAGCACTTGTTCCTTTGAGCCCAATTACACATAATCCAGAGCTACTCCTCCAGAGACCTTGTGTAAGGTCTACGTCAGAGAAGTTCAGCTCAATATCAAACCAAAACATGATTACAGTCGTGTCTACGGAAAAACGCGGCGGACTGCAATTTTCCTGAAGATGATGTTTCTTGGGTCGAATTTAGCGCTGTCCAGTTTAAAGCAGTAATAACGCATTAATGCTGTGCCGTTAGCGGGTTCTGTGCTTGACCTTTTCAACCGTACATAGGTTAGGCCAGGGTTGCCAGATCTGTGGTTTTCCCTTCAACAAACAACAGATTCAGTTTTCAAATCTCTTCTGCTTTAGTACAAGTTGTAGCACAAAATAAACACTTCGCAGGTATGTTGAAAATACAGTTCAACTTATAGCAATGTATCATGTTTTATGTAGCTGTCAGTTATGTTAATGAAATATGTAGTAATGAAAATAAGTAGCACTGAATTTAATAGCTTTGTTATTAGCCTCTAATATTATGTGCTTAATGAACAGTCTCCCTGTATATTTTACAGAATTTGTTGGGAAGATTTATTTTTTTGTATGGGCACAAATTATTGGATATGGGGCTGAGAAATTTGTAGTTTTGAACGTTTTTCTTAAGCATGTTGCTGTGTTGTTGCTAGGCTATTTCGAGTGTTTTAGGCAGTTTACTGATCTAAATGAATCGTTTAATATTCGTAGGTCATCACTGAGCCTAATCATGAGTGATTGTAAGCAGACCTGTTTCTGCAGTGCTGGTGGTGGTTAGTTTAACTCACTTTTACTTCTAGTCACACTTTGTGTTCTGCTGTATTTGCTCACCTGCTTTCAGATACATGCGGCGATGCTATCAAAGTTCAAGTTTGTACCATTTTTGTGAGTCTCGGACCTCTATCTGGGGATTGGTGACCTCAGAAATGCATATGATGGCTCTGTCGTTCAGGTAAAGGTCGAGTTATTTCCATCATACGCCGTGTCGTCTTTGTTGTCATTTAGCGCTTTATTTTATGTGGTATTTGAGAGTGAGAGGGAGCACGTCGGGTCTCGGGCCTTGAAACCAGACGTTGGGAATTCATTTAGAGAGCATTTTCAGCTGAGTCACTAAAGGTTAAAGAAGGAAGTCACCCTTAAAGAAAGATGGAAATGCTGTGTGCTGCTGTGTGATTCTCAGCGGCCAGTTTAATTATAGCAGCATGTTTGATATGAAGAGCTGGCACGGATATCAGATGAGTGTGGGATGTTGATTATTTCATGTTTGTTCTTATTTATTTAATGCTTCTCTGAAGTGGTGCGGATTCCTGTTTAATTATTTCCCAGGGCTGCATTGCTAGATGCCATTTGACTTTTGCAGTCATCCGATTTTCTTTTTTCTTTTATTTAGAGTTAGATCAAAGTTGGGATTTCTCCGTTTTTGAACTTGTAGTAGTAGACCCTAGGAAATGAAAATTCAGTCATTTTAAACTTACCTTCATTAGATACATTTTCATTGTATTTGGAACACATTTAGTTTATATTAAATAAGGATTTTGTGCACACCATTGCACTTTAGTGATGAATTTATAGTATAGAACTGCAGTGTTTGATTTACTCATTAATCCATTCTATTTTATTCTCTTGAATATTCATGGTCTAAACATCTAAACTCGACTAGTCAGTCAGGTTTAGGTTGACCTGACCATCTAACTGAACTGCTAGCATGATAATTGAACGGTAGCATGTGACATTTGTAGTAGATTCTATCAGTCAGGTGATGATTTTTACGGGAGCTCTTTCCTTTATGCCTGAAAGATAATTATTTATCAGATCACAAAAGCTAAATTGCACTGATATTATTTGACGAATCGGTCTGGCAGTGGAGGTTTGACCTTGCTTTATCTTTAAGCACAGAAATGAGCCGGAGTCTATTCATGCTAGCATGCTAATGGATGCTGATGGCTATCGCGGCTGCTTTCTGAACTCAATTAGCGGCGTGATTGTGTGATAAACTCTCATTAGCATTAAAGCTAGATGCGCAGATTTCCAGATAGCGCCATGCTACGGCTAAATGAAGGCTGAGAAATGCATAAATTTAGTCGTTAATCAGACAGAACGGGCTTATTCATATGATGATGACAAATTTGTCATGATTGACTTAGAATACTGTGGCATGATGAGGTTTTCAAAGGCTTAAATTTAGCAGAAGTTCAGAACTGTTAGTGCTGTTTAGGATTCTGAATCACACAGGCAGCCTGTATTATTTCACATTTTTTCATCACTCGAATATGAACATTTGTGCGCCGTTTTCAATTCAGGACTGAGGGCGAGAGAAAATAGCGCCTTATGTAGTTCGCAAGGTGCTGTGGATTAGTGTGAATGTGTGAGGGGAACGGCTCTGGCTCTCTAATGGGTTTACTGTAATCACTTTAGGAAGGGTTTTATCCCGTGTGCTGTTCTGACCCATCTATCCCGCACACCCACTCCACCGCTGACACCACACCACACGCTCATTTAACACTAATTAGAGACCATTTAGCAAGTGTTGGGTTTTTTTGAGCTTTAGAGAGCTGGCTGGAAACCAACAGTATACGGAACTGTGCGACACTAAAGTGAATATATATAAATATATATGTATAATATTATTAGTTCTGTCTAATCAAATACACACATTATAAACAAAAACTTATTTTGGATGCAATCATTCCTTGTTGAGGTCAGAGAATGGCCAGACCGGTTCGAGCTGATAGAAAGGCAACAGTAACTCAAATAACCAAGGTATGCAGAAGAGCATCTATGACACACAACGCGATGTGCTACAGCAGCAGAAGACCCCACCGGGTGCCACTCCTATCAGCTAAGAACAGGAAACTGAGGCTACAGTTCACACAGGCTCACCAAAATCGGACAATAGAAGATTGGAAAAACGTTGCCTGGTCTAATGAGTCTCTACTTCTGCTGCGACATTCGGATGGTAGGGTCAGAAAGCATGGATCCATCCTGCCTTGTATCAACGGTTCAGGCTGGTGGTGGTGGTGTAAAGGTTTGGGGGATATTTTCTTGGCACACTTTGGGCCCAATAATACCAATCGAGCATCACGTGAACGCCACAGCCCACACAACGCCTGCTGACCATCTCCGTCCCTTTATGACCACAGTGTACCCATCTTCTGATGGCTGCTTCCAGCAGGATAACGCTCCATGTCATAAAGCACGAATCATCTCAGACTGGTTTGCCAATGAGTCCACTGTACTTAAAAGGCCTCCACGGTCACCAGATCTCAATCTTTGGGATGTGGTGGAACGGGAGATTCACATCATGGATGCCAACAAATCTATTCATATAAGCTGCAAATGTGCTTCATACCCAGCCCATCTGAGAGAACTTAACCGTGATTATAAATTGATCTCTTCTCATTTGAAGCTTAATAGAGGAATATAGCTTAATAGGAAATATGCATGACCATTATTTATTTAAAACAATTTTCTGTAAACATTTCTTAAAGGAACACTGCACATCTTTTGAAAATAGGCTCATTCTCCAACTCCTCCTGAGTTTTACTGTTTTTGAGTCCATTCAGCCGATCTCCAGGTCTGGCGATAGCACTTTTAGCATAGCTTAGCATAGATCATTGAATCTGATTTATACCAGAAGCGTCTCGTTTAAAAATGACCAAAGAGTTTCCATATTTTTTTCCTATTTAAAACCTGACTCTTCTGTAGTTACATCATGTACTAAGACAGGTGGAAAAAGAAAAGTTGAGGTTTTCTACGCTGATATGATTAGGAACTACACTCTCATTCCGGAGTAATAATTCATATTATGCGTTATTTGTTTATTTTATTATTTGTTTACTTTTTTGCCTTTATTTGTATGCATGTTTCTCTCTATCTATCCATCCATTCATCATACATCCATACCTCCTCTCTTACCTTTTGTTTATTGCATTCTGTGCTACAACAATATGATGAAAACATCAGCAGTTTACATTAATAATCAAGATAGAGTGCTGTAATTAGTGCAAGGTTTCTTAGGGCTTTTATGATTCATAGCGGAGTGAAACATTAGTAAAGCATGCATGTTTATCTTTGAAATCAGCTCAAGTAGTCTGTTTGTCTCTCTGGTTTTCATGCTCCTGTACTTCCCATGATGCACTGTCTTAGTCCTTACTCTGGCCGTCTCCAGGGTTTTTGTGCAGTAAACACTGTCTCTGTAATATTCCTTCTGGAGATGTTTCCTCTGAAGAGCCGAGAGCAGTCGGTGCGTCACACGGGCCGCAGCGAGAGATAAGTGTGCGTGAGTTTCTTGCAGGCCATCAGGTAGACGCTCGCGTGTCTCTGAGGACAGCAGCAGACTTCAGCGTCGGCAGCTCTTCAGTGGATCATCGTGCCGCGTGTTCACTGCAGCAGAAAATTGCCTGAGATGAGGAGAGTGAAAACCGGGAATTTAAGAAACTAAGAATTTGCTCTCCTGAAGGGATGAAGAGCAGCAGGTGAAACGCTGATGTTAAATGGAAAGAAACACCCTGCGTTTTCTCGGCATTTACCATTTTTCTGCCAACAGCACCAGTTATTGCTCTTTGCTAAGGCTTGTGTTTTATTCTATTTTAATATTTTTTTATTATTGTATTAAGCTTTAGTTTTTTTTAGTTTTTACATTTTTCAAACCATGTTATTTACCTGAAGTGTTACACACATTCAGTATTTCATATTCAGCATTTATTAATTTTTTTATTTAGAAGTTTGTGTTTGTTTTATTTATTCATGTATTAAAAAAAAAAGATCAATATTTTATTGGTTAAAAAGTTTAGATGTCCTGGAATCATTCGGAAAACAAATAATTTCCCTATTCTATTCTATTCTATTCTGTTCTATTCTATTCTATTCCCAGGCAGAAACTTCAGGAAAAATCTGTAATTTGTTTAAATAAGCTTGGAATCTGTAAAATCATTTGTAATACCTTAGCAACCACATAGCAACCGCAGAGGTAATTTTCTTTTCTTTTCTTTTTTTCATGAGTAAGCACCACTTATGCTTCCTTTTAGAATATGCAAAAACCCAGTTTAGGCGTCATTATTACTCATTACCACATATTTGAGTCGGTTCCATTTTGGCGGCCGTCATGTTTTGTCTGTTATGTTTTCCCTGCGGATCTTTGAACGCCGTTAACGTGAGTAATCACTTTACAGATTCATAGCCGTGCTGTGAGCCTCTTCTGACAGAAAGCGTTACTCAGGGATGTTGTAAATGTGAAGCGGTGATGTAGATTCTCTGTGAGAAGACGACGGTGACTGGTCTTTTGTGTCGTCTGTAGATTCAGCATCAGCTCAGGCCAAATCTCTGTAAGTGGCAATCAAGCTGCTCACTAAAAGCCTCCCACCGCTCTTAATTATTAATATTCATTTCCTGTTCAGACGAGACTACCTCATCTTCCTGACTCACGTTAGAATCATGGACTTCTCCGTCTCTCTCGTTCTCTGTTCAGTGATACACAGCGTTTGCTGGAGACATTAGTGGAGGTTTAGCAGAGGAGCTCTTAGACGCGAGACGAGACTCGGAGCAGCGTTGTTTAAAATAAAACCCTTGATGAGGATGAAGATGAGAAATCATTCAGCTCAGGTGACAGACAAAAAGATATACAGAGATTACCTGCTAATGCCTTTATTTGATTTGATTTTATTATTTGGTTTTTATATTCACAAAACACTGGGAAAGTGAAGAAAACAAATAATTGGTCAAAGTGCTGAATTCATTCATTTTTATTTAATTATTTTTACATTCATATTTCTTTTTTTATTTTATGGATTTTTTATTTTATTTTTTATTTATTTTTTTTTGTAATGTATAATTTTTTTATTGATTTGTTTATTTACTTAGTATTCATAAAAGACTGGAAAGAAGTAAAAAAAAACCTTCAATTTATGTAATTTATTCAGTGTTGTTTATTTATGAATTTATTTATCATTTATCAATTCTTATTCATTTATTCATGTTCGTTTATTTTATACTTATTTGTATACGTTTATAGTTCTTTTTATTTTTTATTCATTCGTTTTATTTTTATATTCATCCTGGATTCACAAAAGACTGGAAAAGGGTGAGGAAAAACTTCAACGCAAAAAAAATAGTGAGAAATTCATTCATTCATATATTCATTAATTTATGCAGTTATATGTTCGTTTATTTTTTTGATTCATTCATCCATTTGTTTTATCTTCATTCTGGTTTCACAAAAGACTTGGAAAGTGAAAAGCGGAAAGCTTATTTATAGATTTTACAGTTGATTTGTATATTTATTTGATTATTTATTACATCAGTATAATGACCTTTGGCTTGCTGTGTGAGATTGTAAAGCTTTATTCTCTGTAGAGTGATTCGTGCAGTGAAAAGTGCTACACAAATACATTTGGATGGAATTGAATTAATTATGTATGAATCTGTATTGCACAAAGCAGCAGTTTTGGATGGAAAGCTTTGACCGTTCTGAATTTATTTGTTATTTAGTTTATAGTGCGTTATGCCTGCCAGCGGTGGTTTAACTGTTACTCAAGTGCACATCGCTTATTTAGTTTTCATTTCATAGTCGTGCACCAAATTAACTTGTGAAACGGTGTAAGTTTTGATTGTTCAGAAGGAAGTGTAGACCTTTGGAAAGTGAATCAATTCCTTCTGAGCTGGAGATTTCTTCAATTAGAGTAAAACGAACGGGCGGCATTTCAGCTTGCGCATGTGCGCTGATTTCCAGTTTGGACTGAAGCTGTGACAAATCATGTGCATAAATATGCAGCGCTGATTAATTCACAAGATGAGGGCCGTATCCTAGAAGAGAGCTGAGATTTCACTTTATAATAGCGCATACGGAGGCCTGGGGGGGCCAAGAATAATTATTTTTCTGTCTTTATCCAAAATAACTTTTTGTGTTTGATAACAGAAGGCAAAAACTTTTTTATTTATTTATTATAATTTATTAGATAATAATGGTATAATATATATATATATATATATATATATATATATATATATATATATATATATATCATTTTATTTAAAACGTAAGTTTTCATGAATGTTGCATGTTGAATTATATACACAAATTATTATTGTTACAGAAGTTGTAGTTATTGTAGGTAATGCCTGCTTTTAACTTTTAACTCAATATAATAAGACAGACAGGTTTACACTTTTATTCACTAAATGAGCTAATCTTTAAATCTGGTGCATACTGTATCTCAAAGTTATAGAAAAGATTCAGCTGGGAGAACATCTGATAACTAATTCAATCACCTTTATTTACAGTAGAGGTCTTTACATCAGGTCTGTAACATGAAAGGCGTTTCACTATTAAATGCAGAAACATCATTTCACAGAGAGTCTTGTAATCAAATCGAAGTAAAGATGGTTCTGCAATCTGTGAAAGAGTGAGTAAAAAGACTGTGGGATACTTTAAATGGAATGTTCCTCGATTTCACATTACAAAGAAATCTCTGTTGCATAACCGTGGTCTTCTGTCCTTCAGATGACTTCATCACATGATTCTGTCATTAACATTACTAAATGGGCCCAGGAATACTTCCAGAAACCACTGTTGGTAAACACAATCTGCCGTGCAAAAAAGAAGCCAGATGTGAACGTTGTCCAGAAGCTCGTCACGTCCTGTGGACCGAGGCTCATTTTAAAATGGACTGTTTCAAAGTGTAAAAGTTTTCTATGGCCAGAAGAGTCCAAGTTTGACTTTCTCGTTGAAAATCTCTGACGCTGTGGAGGGAGGAAGGAGGCCTTTCGGCGTTTTATCAGCGTCCAGCTCAAAAGCCAGCATCTCCGATGGCATGAGGGTGCGTAAGTGCATACATGCATGTTTTCAGCAATATGAATACTGAAAGGTATAGAAAGATTTTATGGCAGAACAATTCAAAACCACATACTGGAGCTATTACAAAAGCATGCCTTTGTAGTAGAAGAGTCGGCCCTGAATTGAACTGCCTGCAGTTCATAGCTTTCATCTATAGAGAACATTTGGCGTATCATTAAACGAAGAATAAAGACTATCACGAGTTCTTCAGCAGCTGGAAACCTTTTATCAGGCAAGAATGAGACCAAATTCCAACACCAAAACTTCAGGAACTCGTAACCTCGATGCCCAGACATCTTCAAACGATTGATGCTACACTATGGTAAACATGTCAGCATCCCAACTATTCTGGAGGCATCAAATTTAAAATTTGAGCCTGTTTTGCCCATCAAATTCTCAGATTTCATTTGTTGTTTTCTCTTGTCCTATTGTGATTGGCTCACATGTAGTTTATGGATGGATTAATTGATATGGATGCATGGATGGAAGGATGGATTGATTGATTTGATTGGATTTTTTGGTGTTAGTTTCATGATGTTTTATTTTGTTTTGTCTTATGTATTTTGTTTTATTTTATTAATTTTATTGAAAGTGTGCATTACTGTTTGTGATCATTTTTGTAATTAGTTTTTTTCCCCTTTTTTTTTTGTTTTATTTTGTTTTTAAATTCTAGAAATATGCAATGTGTTTGTGTTTTTTGCTTATTTTAAAATGTCTTCATAAAGTACTTCAGTGATATTTTTAAACCGATTGATTGATGGTTTGATGGATGGGTGGATTGATTGTTTGATTGATGGGTGGATTGATGGATGGATGGATGGATGGATGGATGGGGGTACAGATTGATTGATTTGATGGGTGGATTGATTGATTGTTTGATTGATGGGTGGATCGATGGATTGATTGATGGATTGATGGACAGACGGAAGGAGATAGCTGGCACTGGCTGCTGGAAAGATGTCTTGCAGTCCTCTAATGCTGCAGAATTGCTTTTGAGTTTCATGGATCAGCAGACCAGTCAGACTCATTAAATCTGACTGCAACACAAACACACGCATCTGTTACTGAATCTCCATCAGCAGCCTGTTTCCAGTGTTTGCCCTGCCGTGCTCGAGCGTACAGACTGATTGGTTTTAATTGTGAGGGGATGTCAGGCTCTCGGT
This sequence comes from Puntigrus tetrazona, assembly GCF_018831695.1. NCBI lineage: Eukaryota > Metazoa > Chordata > Actinopteri > Cypriniformes > Cyprinidae > Puntigrus > Puntigrus tetrazona. The sequence continues at coordinate 19,681,958 of NC_056710.1, read as the reverse complement.
GAAAACGAGGCTCGTCTTTGCTCCAGTTGCATCCCAGACAGCTTTGCAGAGATCAGAGCCTGGCTGCTGTTTGCGCTCGGCTCACACGGCTGCGTCTGCACACATTGATTTCTCACGTCAGTGCTATTAAAGGGAAGAGAGCGTGAGGGATGTACTGAGGAATCATTAGAGTAGGATTCGTTTGACCCCGCGGCCTTATATTGAGCAGCTGCGGCATTAGAGGAATCGTCTTTAACTGTCTTACACGGTTGTTGGTCTTCTGATGCTCTGATGAACGGATAAACGGAGTTCATCAGTATGAGAGCGTGGCCACATTCATCAGTGTTGCTCGTGTCTTGGAGACAAACAGAATGTGTTTTTCTCGGCTTGTTGATCTGGTTTATTTATAGAGGCAAAAGGAATTGATGAAACAGATCGAGTTTGACTGAAATTGATCGGATGAGCCACGTCTTTAAACCTCTGTATTAATTCCCCTGTGAATTTGATTTAAAAATAGCCTAAATTTGTCATTACTATCATTTACAGACACCTATTATGGTTTCTGATTTTTTTTTTCTTTTACTTTTATTATTATTATTTTAAGTCTTTCCTTTTTGTTTTGTCTTTTCTGTATTGTATCGTTTTATTTCATTTAAGTTTGATTTAGTTTATTAATTTTATTCGAAGTGTGCTTTCATCGATTACTTTCATTTACAGACATCAATAATGAATGATTTCAGTAATTATATATATATATATATATATATATATATATATATATATATATATATATATATATATATATATATATATATATATATATATATATATATATATATATATATATATATATTTTTTAATTAGTTTTATTTCTACTTTTTTTTTAGATGTATATATTTTTTAAATTCTAGAAATGTGTAATGTATTCTGGAATGTAAAATGTCTTCATAAAATACTTCAGTGATATTTTTCTCATTATCAGTTAAAAACCTTGGAGTCCTTAAAAGAAAAAAAAAAAAAAAACAAGCCATAAAAAAACACTCAGCCATAACTGAAAATAATGCAAATGCATATACGGCTGTCATAATATATGTAAATTAGTCTTTTGTGGTAAAGGAACAGTTCATCCAAAGCTACCGTTTGTCATTACTCCTGACCCGGGTGACCTTTTCTCCAGGTGTTCTTCTTGAGTGTCAGATGTGATTTAGGATGACACGTCCTGATGTTCTGTAAGGTCACAGTAAATCTGTAGTGTTCAGCAGACTAGAAAACACATCTACTGTTCATCTGTAGCAGTCTCTTATTTACAGTCTCAGTCGTGGCCGTTTAGCTTGTTTTTGTCCAGTGAATGTTCCGGTGAAGATCCTGCTGAATTTTATTTGTATTTAAGGGAAACGGTGAAACGTGACGTCTGGGGAAACTTTAGCAAGGACACCTTGAATTCGTCAAAAGTGGCAAAGACAAAAGTTTTATTTTTCAAATAAATGCTGACTAAAATATCCACAGCATAACAGTTTTCAGCCTGACAATAGCATCACTGGAATAAATTACAATTTATGATATATTCAAATAGAAAGCCGTTGCTTTGAATTTGAATCATATTTCAGAATATTATTGTTTTTGCTGTATTTTTAATCAACCAAATATAGTATAAAAAAATATTACCAACCTTAAACTTTTGAAGAACAGAATAACAGACCAATGTTTAATGCCACAAAGTACTACACTGTTACACTTTCACTTACTGTGTTTTAATTACAGTTGTTTCTACATATTAAACGGAGATGGAAATGATATTTTAAGAAAACACACACGCAGTTCACCTCAGGAAACTGTAACCTATTTGCCTTCCAGAAGATGATGTAAAGCAGTGATTTGTGTTATGAAGGCAGACGCTGCACTCGGTGATCTATCATCCTGACACTAAATGTGTTTTTGACTTGTAGAATAGAATATTCAGTCAATGAAACGCCGAGTGGGTTATGAGCTGCTGCGTTTCTCTTTTGTACCGCACGTTTGCCATCTCTAAAGCACGTTTTCGCTAAAAATGTCATGTCACTTTACTTCAGGATTTCGATCAGATGGCGTGACTGAGTTCACGCAAATGAAGCTGTTTCTATGACAGCTCACATTTCAATCCACAACAATAATATAACACACAGGAAGAATGTTCCTTTTATAATACATTATACGGTGTATATGTATATGTATGTATATGTATATATATGTATATGTGTATATATATGTATATATGTATTATTGCTTGATTTTGTAGAAAGTTTAAAAAACAAGTTTTAAAAAACAGCATTTATTTAAAATAAATCGTCTGTAACATGATAAATGTCATTATAAACGCCTCAGATCTGAATAAAAGGGTTCGTTTGAATTAAAATAGAACATATTCATTTAAACCAAAAAACACACTTCACCCCTTTTTTTTTTTTATTGTTTTCAAAATAAAACTTTAATTTTAAATACTTTATTTTAAATAAATAAAACAATTTTTTGTAACATTATAAATGTCTTTACTGTTTTACACAGTATAATGCATTGTTTCTGAATTAATTTTATTTAAAAAATGTTATCCAGTAAATGTAAATTTATTCAACCAAAAAACATACACTTTCTACTCAATTTTTTGAGTAGTATTCCATTCTTTTCAAACCAATCTGTTCTATTCTTCTAACCAAAAAACAGACAGATCCTGCTCCATTTATTCAGATGATCAGATCTCACACACACACACACACACACACACACACACACACACACACATATATATATATATATATATATATATATTCAATGCTAGCTGTGCTGTTTACCGAACTATCATCAATGAAGCGTAATATTGAGCTTTCGTCCACATCCTCATTTTCATTCGTGTCAGATGAAACCAAGTCTAGTCTGTCTGTCCATCTGTTGATTCAGTAAAGCCTGCTCTCATTATTAATGCCTACAGTCGCATTAAGCTGCTATTTTTCAGCCGCTCGTTATAAACAGATTGTATCTGCTGGCCCTGATGAGAAACCCTCGGTCTCTCCGTTACAAGGCAGGAGTCCAACGTCCTCCAGATCTCGCTGGCGCTCTTTATCTTAGTCAATCAGGAATTCATTCGGCTCGAGATTAAAGGATGATTAATAAGACTTCTGATGCGTTTACACAGCCAGAGCCTTTTAAGACGACTCACAATTGGGTCGCTGATATCCAGCGGAGCTAATGAGATGTCAAACATCTGACAGACGCTCACACACGAGGGGTCAGACGCTAACGTCGCCGCTCACGCTTGCATGGTGGAAATGAATAATCAGAAACTTGTCCGATCTACTTCAGCCGGTGACTTTTGACACCTCGGCTCGTGTTTCTCGTGTCACATGACAGTTAATGTCGGACGTTACGCTATTTAGCAGAACAGCTGAAGTCGACATGAAAAATAAAAATGGACTGCATTCACTGATTTAGTCTTTTATCAAATGACATGATTATTCTATATTTCACTGCTGTTTAGTATTTAAGTTTATTTCAGATGAAAGGGACTTGGTGTTGTGTGTGTTTAGTTAAAATAGTACCTTTTTATTCATTTGAAAATGAAAAAAATAAAACACCAGTTCATCGTCAGTGGATTAATTGATCGTCTTTTAAAGGAAAGATAAAAGATTATTTGTTAATTAAATTAATTGATTGTGTTTTTGTTCGTTTAATCAATCAAATGGTGTTACGTGTGCTATTTAAGGGACACAATCAACAAACGGTTAATTATTTAACCTCTCAAAAATTACATTTTTTGATGTATGTATGTTCTTGGACAGTTATGATATTAATTAGCTGTAATGTAAATGATCTATTTATATTAAACTTCATATTAGTGTACTGTAATGTGTTTAGGATTTTACTCATTTATTATAATCGAATGAATTTTTGGTCTTATGCTTGATTTAAATCAAAACACATTCTTTTTTTTTTAACGTATAAACTCTTAACCAAATGAAGTAGCTCGCCTCTAATTGCATTTTTTTTTTCTTTTAAAGTTGAGATTGAAAATCCCCAACCCTGAATAAGTTAATCAAAAACTCTCATATATCAATAGAAAAACTGTGTTTTTAGAAGCCGGCATGTATTGCCAGGTTTCCGTTGGGAAATGGTAGGAAAAGGTCTGCGTGACATAAATGTATAACCCGGCGAATGAACGCGGCTGCTGCTCAGATTGTCACATTACAGCTGTGAAATGATCTGGACGTTCAGCGCTCGGAAGTCTGTTCATCTTGGTTTGATTGCAGACTGTCGTTTTGCAGTGATTTGAGTCTCTCCGTTCCGTCCTTCCTCTCCGTCGCCTCTTTCTCCTTCTCTTCAGCGGTGACGCAGTATATAAAGATTTCTTGTTCTCTCTCATAGTTCATTAGCGACGGCCTTTATTGAACTAAGTGGATGGAGCGTCTTTAAGTCTCTCTAATATCCTCCTAATGTGGTCTCAGTGTGGCGGAGTTAAAGACCTGTGATTAAATTTATCATCTGTAGTTTATGTGCTTCCTCGCCGCGCGCCGAACGTGGCTGTAGTTCTGTGTCAGGAACGACGTTATTCTGTGTTTAACTGGCTGTGTTTATGGTTCATTTTCTACAGGCCGTGGTTAAGGACAAACACGCTCATCTAAATGTGAAAACGAAATGTGCTTCTCGTTGAGCAGACAGCGGCTAACGTGGTTTTTCTCTGATTTCAGAGTCTTCCTGCGAGCCATCAATCAGTACGCCGCCGTACTCAGCAAGAAGTTCCTCGATCAAACCAACTTTGAGCTGCAGGTGAGCCGTAAACTTCAACGGATCTGGTTTTTAATGTATTGCTTTTGAACAAACGCGAAGGTAGCATATGCTAAATATAACATAGTATAATATATGCTGAGTGTGACAGTCCTGTCATGTGCATTTATGCATTTATTTATTCATTTATTTGTTAATTTGTTTTCTCTTGCATTCAATCCTTCAAACTTTCTGAAAATCTGAAGCTGCTTTTTTTCAGCTGAAATAACTTTGAACTTTTAAATTGCAGTATTGAATTTTTAACGAATTTTGACAATTGACAATTTATATTTGTCTTTTATATTATATATATATATATATATATATATATATATATATATCTTTATATATACCCACCCACACACACACTTGAAATACTTTTAGATAATTAAATAATTAAGTATATAGTTAAGTATAATCATAAGTATAAGTATTAGATAATTATCATTAATTGGCTGTAATGCATATAATTTGTTTATATTGGGTTTAAAATTTGAGTTTGAATTTATTTTATTAAATTCAGTTTCTTAATATATGTTCCTGGTCATATGCATGTTGTTTAAAGGAAATTTTTACATTTCTGATCTAGAAGAAACCCTCCTCCGGAGTTTCTTTTGTTTTTACCTGATGTCGTCTTGAGTGATAATAACGTTAATAAATAATGCAGTGTAAATTCATCCGTGTCATACGTGCTGTCTGCATTTCTTTTGTTGTCATTTAATTGCATTTTCAGTAAGTATTGGAATTATACCAATGAAATCTAATTTTGTGTTCCATGCATTTTTAGGTGAGCTGTCCGTTTAATACTGAACCTGTACGATGCATTGAAAAGCAATGAAAACAATCAGCAGTTTTATTTATGAAAAGCATTTTTTTAATCATCACTTTCAGGCTGGTTGTGTTAGAGGAAGTTCCAGCAGGGATGATTAAATTTCTCTACCAGAATAACTCGTGACAGGCTAATAGGCAGCAATTTCCCAACGTCTGATTTGTATTTTTCAAAGCGACTCTTCTAGTCTGCATAACACATTACTCATTCTCTGTTTTATGAAAATGAGTGATTCCTCAAATGCTTTGATGAGCATTACTTTACTGACTGATCTCACCTCTTTTTCTTCACTCAGCTGTGGAATAACTACTTCCACCTCGCTGTGGCATTCCTTACCCAGGAGTCTTTGCAGCTGGAGAACTTTTCGAGTGACAAACGGGCCAAGATCTTCCACAAGTAAGCGTTTACATCACAGACTCCTACCCATAATGCACTGCTCCATAATGCTGTCACATTAAAGGAATCGTTCATTCGCCCTCCGGCCATCCAAGATGTAGATGAGGTTTTTCTCCATCGGGACAGATTCGGGGAAATGTAGCATTACGTTACTCGCTCTGCAGTGAATGGGTGCCGTCAGAATGAGGGTCCGAACAGCTGATAAAAACATCACAGTAATCCTCGCCGCTCCAGTCCATCAGTTAACGTCTTGAAAAGTGAAAAGCATGAAGCAAATCCATCATTAAGATGTTTTTTTTTTTTAAGTTCAGACCATTTGTGTGTGAATAAAATAGAAGTCCTCCATCCGTAATATTGCTTTCTCCAATAGGAAAGTGCATCTAATCTGAATCAGGTGAGAAACTGGCCAGATTAAGCACTGCTTTCAAGGCAAAACGGTTGTAAACACACCACTTTTGTCTTCACAAGATGCTAAGCGGTGAACTGGATTGGTGTGGATTACTTGTGATGTTTTTTATCAGCTGTTTGGACTCTCAGTCTGACGGCACCCATTCACTGAAGAGCATCCATTGAGCATCCGCATGCTATATTTTGGGTGAACTCTTCCATTAAGGGTGCATTGTCGCAAGAAGAGTCAGCGATATAAAGTAGTAAGAAATAACGAGTGCATATAAGTTTCGTATGCCGGGGCAGAGAATGGTGAAGGAAATCTGATTTCGTGAAAACATGGATTGCCGTTCAAGCCTTCGAGATCAAGAGAGAGCAGTGAAGAGCCTGTTATCTGCTGCAGGAGCTTCTGTCTGTCTGACGGATCACTGTCTGTCAAGACTCTTCAGCCTCTCAGGAAGACCAAGACACGTTTTTAAACCACCCATTTTCTCAAGACATGCCGCGCTGGTTCCAGTGACACCTCTTTCTTAAAGGCGTTTTGCTTCGTGCTTTTAGGAGAATTCAAAGAATTTCTCTTTTTCTCAGGGGAAACGTAGGATAATTGCATATACAGTATCGTTCTGATAAATGGGAGCTGATGTTTTCCTTATTTTATTATTAGTAGTATTATTACAATTATTACAATTACAATTATTACTTATTATTTATTATACAATTACATATATACAAATAATACAATTACAATTATTATTATTGTTATTATTATTTTCCCATCAAGCACAAACCTAAAGGGAAATCAAAAGATTTAACTCTAAAAGAGACATGTTTGAGTGATTTGAAAAGAACATAGCGATGGATTTAAGGATTATTTTTTTTTATTCATTTAATATTTTTAACTGTTTTATCCAATTTATTGCATCAAATTTTAATCAGCATCAAACTTTATTCTGACAGTAATTTTAATTTGCTATAACATGAGAGTTATTAGTGGAATCATCTAGAAACTTATGGTGATTGATTTTTTTTTATTATTTATATATATTTTTTTTTTTTTATCACAAACGCATCTTTGATGGAGTTAACTCTTAAAGGGCCTCTCTTGAAAAATGCTTATGTGTTATAGGTCATTCATTAATAATAGTCCACAACATAAAAATAATTCAGCTTGATTTTAATGTCACGTTCCTTTAAAAATAATAAATGGTTCTCTGAAAAATAAACTTTGCGGCACAGAAATGTCAAATCTGAATATCTAATATTCAGCACTTCCTCAAAGGAAAGATGTTCTGAGGATGAGCGGTTGATATTTTTGGGTGAACTGTTTAATTTTAATACCAAACTTGTGCAAAAATAAAAGGCCGCTGAGCTCAACACACTGTCAGCTGTAATGGAGTTTAATTTGTTTACTTGCTGACAGCATTTCAACCTGATTACACTTCATGTCCTGGAATTCTACAAAACCCCCCAAAAATAAAGCGGCGCATGGTTGGCATTTTGAGGGCTTTCATCAGAAAAAGTGCTGATGTCTCGAGGACGCCGTGTCTCATATTTCTAACAATCTGTTGAGCTGCTCTGTCTTTGTTCTCCGGTGCTGTTTGCCCCCCGTCGGGCCTCTTTCAGAGCCGTAGCCTCGGCTTTCATCAGTCCGTTCTCTCTGTGTTCTGCTGGAGGTGTCGTGCTGACCTGAGAGAGGCTGCTGCTGCTGCTGACTCTTCACTCTCTCTCAGAGCCCAAACTTCACTGGAGCATCAGGCTCTCAGAAAAACACCGTTCTCTTACCGGAGAGCCTTTGAGCCGTGCCTTTATGAAACTCAGCGGCAGATGTTTGATGGCGTGGGTTTGCCAGACCGTTGTTACAGTGTTGCTAGGGTGTTCGAGTCAGGCTTCTGATGCGTTCTGGATGGTTGTAGACCGTTGCTCTGTGGTTGTTAGGATGTTTTAGGGATGACTGGAGGTTTTTGTTACGCTTTGCTGTGCAGTTGCGAGGCTGTACTAAATCACTTCAGGGCTGCTGCTGTGTTGTTTTTAGGGCCTTCTGAATGGGTTTACAAAGATATCAAGTGTTGCTGTGCAGTCGCTAAGGTGTTCTAAAAAAAAGTTTAGGTTGTTGCTATGTGGTTGTTATGGTGTTGTGTGACTAAGGGGATCTGTGATTATTGCTGCTGGGCAGTTGCTAGCTCTAAATAAGTTTAGGTTGGTGCTGTGCAGGACAAAGGAGATCAGTGTTGCTATGCAGTTGCTAGGGTGTTCTAAAAAAAGTTTAGGTTGTTGCTTTGTGGTTGTTTGGGTGTTCTGAATGGGTTTAGGTTGTTGCTACGCAGGACTAAAGAGATCAGTGTTGCTATGCAGATACTAGGGTGTTCTAAAAAAGTTTCGGTTGTTGCTTTGTGGTTGTTAGGGTGCTCTGAATGGGTTTAGGTTGTTGCTACGCAGGTCTAAAGAGATTGGTGTTGTTATGCAGATACTAGGGTGTTCTAAAAAAGTTTCGGTTGTTGCTACACAGGATTAAAGAGATTGTTGTTGCTATGCAGTTACTAGGGTGTTCCAAAAAAGTTTAGGTTGTTGCTATGTGGTTGTTAGGGTGCTCTGAATGGGTTTAGGTTGTTGCTACACAGGACTAAAGAGATCGGTGTTGCTATGTAGATCCTAGGGTGTTCTAAAAAAGTTTAGGTTGTTGCTATGTGGTTGTTAGGGTGCTCTGAATGGGTTTAGGTTGTTGCTATGCAGGACTGAGGAGATCGTAGTTGCTATGCAGTTACTAGGATGTTTTAAAAAGGTTTTAGTTGTTGCTATATCATTGTTAGGGTGAATTGGTTTAGGTTGTTCTTACACAGGACTAAAGAAATTGGTTTTGTTAGGGTGTTCAGAGCGGGTTTAGATTTTTGCTCTGCAGGACTAAGGGGATCTATATGGTTGCTAGGGTGAGTGGCTGTAGAGTTAGCTTCATACTTAACAGGTTCTTGGATTGCTTTCTTGGTATTTCTTGGTTGCCAGGATGTTGCTGAGGCGTTCTGAGTGATTCTAGTGTGTTGCTAAGTGGTAACCGGCCTTATTTAAACAAACCCAGCCCTCGAGTCTGTCTGCTAGTGTGATCTTTAGATATGACTTGTGTTTTGCTCAATGTGGGCAGGAGAGGAGCAAACAGCACTAATAGAACAGGAGCGGGCGTCCCTCGCACCCCTTCATCTGTCGCTGTGTTCTGTTCTCATCTCGTTCAGCGAGTGTCCCGTGGGCTGACAGGTGTGAGTGTTAACAGACTCTGCTTCCTCCTCTGTACGAGCGTGAGGACACGCAGCCTCGCTGTCTGTCTGCTTCTCTCGCTCTGTCACCGCGGACACTAGAGACACAAATTATAAAGCAGCGTTTGGCGGGAAACAGACAGAGCCGTGGAGAGAGAGGGGGAGGTGAGGGAGGAAGTCAGGAGGAGGTGAAGTAATTAAGAGAGCAGGTCAGTGGAGTCAGCATGTGAATGGAGAGATCAGACGGGGAAAATGAAGTGTCCGAGAGGAGTGTGAGCAGAAACATTCACTATCTGCATCTGAGATTCATGCTGCTACCAGGGTTAATATGACTGTGTGTGTGTGTGTGTGTATATACATACAGTATATATATATATATATATATATATATATATATATATATATATATAAAAACACAGTGCCCTCCACTAATGTGGATGATCCAACCATGCCTAGATTTGTAACAGTCAGTCAGTTTTAGATTTTTTTTTATCTGTTGGTATTTGATAGAATCCATGACGAAAAACAATATGTCCAGGACCTCCAGTATGAAAAATACTTCGTCTTGTCTGATAACCGAATATGCTGGAGTTTGTCTTTGGACAGGCTAGAAGAATGTAGGAGCTGTTTGACATGTTTTTTTTAAGGTCATCTGACCCTGAGACTCAACTATTTTCTGCCGTTCTCCAGCTGTGGTCCCTGGAGAGTCTTCATCCACTCCTATAGACTAGGACAATATAGACACACATGCTCTTCCAGGCACTTTCTTAACATTTGATGTTGATTGGAAATTCTGAATTATTGCAATGATGGTGGAAATAGGAATTTCAACTGCTCTAGTATTTTTTAAGCCACTTCACTGATTTCTGAAGCTCAGTATCTTTTTCTGCACGTTAGAAATATATTACTTGGTTTTTCTCATTGTGATGAACGATTACGGGAATTTGGGCTTTGCTTTCCCTCCTTTTTATATTTTCGTGAAATAGAAAGCCAGAGCTGGAAGATTTGTACCAATAATTGTGGCCAACATGTATTGGAGAAAAACATTTATTTTATCATGATTTTCTCCCAAAGTGTTTGCATTGTTGTACTTCAACGATAGGTTACTATTTTGTAAATTTTTAAAAGATCAAAATGATAAACATGCAGATTTAATTCCAGTCATTTTTGCTCGTTTTTTTTTTTTTATTGAATTTTTTATTTATTTATTTTTTTAACTTAAAGTATACTCAAAATGTAGTTAGATTTAGATTGAATTGCACAGTTTAGGATATGATATATGATATATGTTATTGAAATAGCACATTGTCTTTTACAGAAAATATTATGTTACTACTAGTTAAACATATGCTACATTTTGTAGCATAATGTCATTAAATTTAATAATGTCTGCTCTAGTGCGCAAAATAAATATTTTGAAAAGATGTTTCTCACACTTGCCCAAACTGCATTTATTTGATAAAAAATTGTGTAAAAAATGTGAAATATTACTAATGTTTTAAGTACCTGTTTTCAGTTTGAATGTTTAGTAAAAATCTTAAATAAAACAAAAAAACAATGCCGCTTCATATTAATGTGAAAACCGTGCTATTAATTAATTATTTCTTTATTTTTCAGGATCCTTTTGATTAAATCGGGGGTGTCAGGCTCTGCACAGTTTAGTTTCAACCTTGCTCGAACACACACACACACACACACACACACACACACACACACACATGCAGTTTTCAAATAAGCCTAAATGACTTGATTAGCTGGATCAGGTGTGCAGGGTTACATCTAAACTCCGCAGGGCTCCGGCCCTCCAGGAACCGACTTACTGACACCTCTGGATTAATTAGAAGCTGCAAACGAACAGCAGCTGTTTTAAACGGAATACAAATCAATCCTTGCCGAATAGAAGTATTTAATTCTTTTTAAAAACGGCAACCGCGGTTTACGTCCTGGTCAGACTGTGACGCGCTTTAGCATGCTAGCGTGCTTCTGACCCGCATCGTCTCTGTCACAAAAATGATTAAACGTCAGGAATGAGGGTCAAACCAAAGACCGAGGCTTCACTGTGTGTTAACTGAGCTCCGACGCACCTCGTCTTTGTCATCATAAATTACCTCTGGATGAGAGCGTATTGACAAAGCAATCAATGGTGGCTCAGAATTCAGCCGAGGGCCACAGGCATCCCAAAATGTCAGCGTGTGATGACAGCGCTAATGAATGGATGTCGGGCCCGCCGAGGTGAAGCATACGGGATCTGTCGCCACGCTACTTGCTTCACGCTTTCTTCGGGACGCGTCTGCGCTCTCGTCTTCTGTCCGCTTCCTAAACTCATTTGACGTCGATCCCGAACGGCTTCTGCTCCTCTTCTCATCCGCTGTGAGCGAGGCCGGCAAACCGTAAATGTTTCCAATGCCGGGAGGATAAATTGAAACGGCCTGTCAGGTGTTCGGTGATTTCGTAGCTCTATGAAGACGTCTTTGTAAACTCTGTATTTCTCTTTTACAGGTATCAAGACATGAGGCGACAGATCGGCTTCGAGATCCGAGACATGTGGTACAATCTGGGTGAGCCGTCCTTTAAGAGCTCATTATTAAATCAGAAATAGATGGAAAGCACACACGGCTTTATATGTCAAAGGTCTTTACACAAAAAGTGTTGCGTACTTAATTCTGTTCTATATTAATCTGCTTGATTTTGCATAACAGTCTTAGTTTTGTATAGATTCGCAAAGCAGCTCAGTGAATAAACTCTGCATTCTCACTTTAATATTAACTCAAAATAAATGTTTAGTAGATTTTAGAGCGTGTTTGGTAACTTTCAGCTATGGTGTATACTTCGTTAGCGTTTACAAAATCAACAACAAGATTTCTGAATGTCTCTTTAGCTCACTACGCTACTTTTATTAGTTTTAAAATATTGTAATAAATACGGAATATATTTATTTGAATACATATTTTATTTTATTCATTCATGGGACGCAAAGCTGCATTTTTAACACCGTGAGTGACACGTGATTTTTCAGAAATCATTTTAATAATATATTTATCCGTTTTGTGATGTTTCAAGATATTTTGACCCGTAGAAAGAACATTTATCTGAAAGAAAAATCTTCCGTGATAATATGAATGTCTTCACCGTCACTTCCGATCAGTTGAATAAATTCTTGCTGAATAAAAGCATTAAGCGTTAAAAAAAAAAGAAAGAAATAAATCGGAGCATATTTAAAGCAAGGCTCAACCCCAATGTGTCCCAAAAAGCCACAGCATCTTTAAAAGGCTTCACGTAGCATAATTCACAAACTTCGTGGTGATTTATTTT